>NW_025901426.1:0-18500 GCF_022539505.1 Lolium rigidum
TCCTATTACAACTCTATCTTTTCCTTAAATACATCTTGGGCTCTCGAGTCTTCTTATTCTTCGGGTAGTGGGCCTTCAATAAACCCCGGGTACTATATTAGGCAGGCCCATTTGGGATGCCTATGTCAGTTGGTTCATATGAACACATGTGTTCTTAGCTTTTAATTTTCATGGCGAAGTTTCTTCTTCGTTAATTTGTTATATGGTTGGAATTGGAAAATGATACATGTAGTAAATTGCTATAATGTCTTGGATAATGTGATACTTGGCAATTGTTGTGCTCATGTTTAAGCTCTTGCATCATATACTTTGCACCCATTAATGAAGAAACACTTAGATCTTGCTAATTTGGTTTGCATATTTGGTTTCTCTAGAGTCTAGATAACATCTAGTATTGAGTTTTGAACAACAAGGAAGACGGTATGGAGTCTTATAATGTTTACAATATGCCTTTTATGTGAGTTTTGCTGTACCGATCATCCTTGTGTTTGTTTCAAATAACCTTGCTATCCTAAACCTTGTATCGAGAGGGAATACTTCTCATGCATCCAAAATCCTTGAGCCAACCACTATGCCATTTGTGTCCACCTTACCTACCTACTACATGGTATTTATCCGCCATTCCAAAGTAAATTGCTTGAGTGCTACCTTTAAAATTCCATCATTCAACTTTGCAATATATAGCTCATGGGACAAGTAGCTTAAAAACTATTGTGATATTGAATATGTACTTATGCACTTTATCTCTTATTAAGTTGCTTGTTGTGCGATAACCATGCTTCTGGGGACGCCATCAACTATTCTTTGTTGAATATCATGTGAGTTGCTATGCATGTCCGTCTTGTCTGAAGTAAGAGAGATCTACCACCTTTATGGTTGGAGCATGCATATTGTTAGAGAAGAACATTGGGCCGCTAACTAAAGCCATGAATCATGGTGGAAGTTTCAGTTTTGGACACATATCCTCAATCTCATATATGAGAATAATAATTGTTGCCACATGCTTATGCATTAAAGAGGAGTCCATTATCTGTTGTCCATGTTGTCCCGGTATGGATGTCTAAGTTGAGAATAATCAAAAGCGAGAAATCCAAAATGCGAGCTTTCTCCTTAGACCTTTGTACGAGGCGGCATGGAGGTACCCCATTGTGACACTTGGTCAAAACATGTGCATTGCAAAGATCCGGTAGTCCAAGTTAATTAGGACAAGGTGCGGGCACTATTAGTATACTATGCATGAGACTTGCAACTTGTAAGATATAATGTACATAACTCATATGCTTTATTACTACCGTTGACAAAATTGTTTCATGTTTTCAAAATAAAAGCTCTAGCACAAATATAGCAATCGATGCTTTCCTCTTTGAAGGACCATTCTCTTTACTTTTATGTTGAGTCAGTTCACCTATTTCTCTCCACCTCAAGAAGCAAACACTTGTGATTAACTCGTGCATTGATTCTTACATATTTGCATATTGTACTTGTTATGTTACTCTATGTTGACAATTATCCATGAGATATACATGTTACAAGTTGAAAGCAACCGCTGAAACTTAATCTTCCTTTGTGTTGCTTCAATGCCTTTACTTTGATTTATTGCTTTATGAGTTAACTCTTATGCAAGACTTATTAAT
The DNA here is from genome assembly GCF_022539505.1 of Lolium rigidum. Classification (NCBI taxonomy): domain Eukaryota; kingdom Viridiplantae; phylum Streptophyta; class Magnoliopsida; order Poales; family Poaceae; genus Lolium; species Lolium rigidum. The sequence continues at coordinate 1,635 of NW_025901426.1, forward strand.
ACTTGTCTTGAAGTACTATTCATGAAAAGTCTTTGCTTTATGATTCACTTGTTTACTCATGTCATTACCATTGTTTTGATCGCTGCATTCACTACATATGTTTACAAATAGTATGATCAAGGTTATGATGGCATATCACTTCAGAAATTATCTTTGTTATCGTTTTACCCGCTCGGGACGAGCGAACTAAGCTTGGGGATGCTTGATACGTCTCCGACGTATCGATAATTTCTTATGTTCTATGCCATATTATTGATGATACCTACATGTTTTATGCACACTTTATGTCATATTCGTGCATTTTCCGGAACTAACCTATTAACAAGATGCCGAAGTGCCGGTTCTCGTTTTCTCGCTGTTTTTGGTTTCGTAAATCCTAGTAACGAAATATTCTCGGAATTGGACGAAACGAAGACCCAGGTTCCTATTTTCACCGGAAGCATCCAGAACACCCGGGAAGGACCAGAGGGAGGGCACTGGGCCCCCAGACCATAGGCCGGCGCGGCCTAGGCCCTGGCCGCGCCGCCATATGGTGTGGCCACCCCCTCGACCCTCCTGCGCCGCCTCTTCGCCTATATAAAGCCCCCGTCGCGAAACCCCTGATGCGAAGAACCACGATACGGAAAACCTTCCAGAGCCGCCGCCATCGCGAAGCCAAGATCCGGGGGACAGGAGTCTGCGTTCCGGCACCCTGCCGGAGCGGGGAAGTGCCCCGGAAGGCTTCCCCATCGACACCGCTGCCATCTCCACCGCCATCTTCATCACCGCTCGCTGCTCCCATGAGGAGGGAGTAGTTCTCCATCGAGGCTCGGGGCTGTACCGGTAGCTATGTGGTTCATCTCTCTCCTATGTGCTTCAATACAATAATCTCATGAGCTGCCTTACATGATTGAGATTCATATGATGATGCTTGTAATCTAGATGTCATTATGCTAGTCAAGTGAGTTTTACCTATGTGATCTCCGGAGACTCCTTGTCCCACGTGTGTAAAGGTGACAGAGTGTGTGCACCGTGTGGGTCTCTTAGGCTATATTTCACAGAATACTTATTCACCGATGAATGGCATAGTGAGGTGCTTATTTATATCTCTTTATGATTGCAATGTGTTTGTATCACAATTTATCTATGTGCTACTCTAGCAAAGTTATTAAAGTAGTTCTATTCCTCCCGCACGTGTGTAAAGGTGACGAGTGTGTGCACCGTGTTAGTACTTGGTTTATGCTATGATCATGATCTCTTGTAGATTGCGAAGTTAACTATTGCTATGATAATATTGATGTGATCTATTCCTCCTACATATGCATGAAGGTGACAAGTGTGCATGCTATGCTAGTACTTGGTTTAGTCTTTTGATCTATCTTACACTAAAGGTTACTAAAATATGAGCATTATTGTGGAGCTTGTTAACTCCGGCATTGAGGGTTCGTGTAATCCTACGCAATGTGTTCATCATCCAACAAGAGTGTAGAGTATGCATTTATCTATTCTCGTTATGTGATCAAAGTTGAGAGTGTCCACTAGTGAAAGTCTAATCCCTAGGCCTTGTTCCTAAATATCGCTATCGCTGCTTGTTTACTCGTTTTGTCTGCGTTACTACCGCTGCGTTACTACTGCTTGTTTACCTGTCCCGGGCAAAGCACTTTTCCGGTGCCGTTGCTACTACTTATTCATACCACCTGTATTTCACTATCTCTTCGCCGAACTAGTGCACCTATTGGGTGTGTTGGGGACACAAGAGACTTCTTGCTTTGTGGTTGCAGGGGTTGCATGAGAGGGATATCTTTGACCTCTTCCTCCCTGAGTTCGATAAACCTTGGGTGATCCACTTAAGGGAAACTTGCTGCTGTTCTACAAACCTCTGCTCTTGGAGGCCCAACACTGTCTACAAGAATAGAAGCTCCCGTAGACATCAAGAACACACACAAATCTCAAACCAAAACACACACAACCCAACACAAACCAAATTTACTCCCTTGGTAGGTTAGACCAAGCCAATAGAACCACTTCTTAGAGAGAACCTTCGGTAGAATCTAAGAAGTGAGAGATTGGTGATGGACATCCAACTAGAACTTGGATGAAAGAGGTAGAAGCCTTGAATCATTCATGAAGAGCAGAATCCCTCAACAGTGCCTTGATACAAAGAACATAGTTCTAGGGAAACAAAGTTCAAAGTAGTTTAAGCCAAATCTTGTCTAAACCCTAATTGAGGTGGGGGATGAGATACATATAGCCCCAGATTCGTCCAAGGGGTAACTTAGTCATTTGCACAGAATGAGCATAGCCATAGGATGCAAATAGACGACCGAGATGAAGTTGACTTGGGAGGGGCCGGTAGTGCCGGCGTGCTCGGGGCGGCAGTGCCAGTGGGGCCGGCAGTGCCGGAGAGGATTGGCCGGCAGTGCCGGGGTGCGTCCACCGGCAGTGCCGGCCTGGTGGGGGCGGTAGTGCCGGCCTGGTGTTGTAGCCGGTGGCTGGAGCCCTTCTTCTTCTCTTCGGTCTTCCCTTCTTCTTCCTTGAACCATGTGGCTTCCCTCTCCTCGGCTCCTTGACGATCCCTTCGTGTCCTTGACGAGATTGGTACCTAATGACATATAGACATAGGTATGAGGTAGCAATCCGTCGAAGGTTATGTCGAGTTCAAGTGTAGAAAGGAGTGAATTCACCTTATCATGTATGGCTTGCACTTGGGCTCGAGTCCTTGGCTCACTTGGGGGATAAGTTGGCCATGATGTAGTGTCGTCCGTGAGCGGGGCTGCATCATCTCCCCCCCTTGGGGAAGAGTCGTCCTCGACTCTTGTTCCTCCTCATCTCCATGATGTGGTGAGAGAACCGAGATGGTGAATGTCATGCGCACCAATTACTTGGAATATTTGTTGTCGATGATGTAGGCGTTGATCCTTGTAGCTTGGCGAAGAACTTGTTCGTGTATTGTTGCCCTTGTATCCTTATGGATGTACGTCGTGGTGCGGGCGTCCTTGTTGAAGTCCATGACGGTTCTCCCATGAAGTGGTGGAGAGAGAGAGTCGCGTCCAAAGGAGAATTCGGGTAAAAGCAAATCTCGAATGGAAAACTTGGGTTTGCAAATTTTGTTATCGATGAAAAATAAGCTCGCATGCAAATAGGAAGCATCAAGTCCTTTCTCAAGGGGACACTTGGCAACAATGGGGACAAAAAGAGTGTCACTGTATTCAAAATTTGGTAGATCGGAAGTTTGTGCATGGAAAAGTTTCCTTTGCAAGTTGTCAAAAACGTGGTTTGTAGCGTGATACGTCTCCAACGTATCTATAATTTCTTATGTTCCATGCTAGTTTTATGACAATACCTACATGTTTTGTTCACACTTTATATCGTTTTGATGCATTTTCCGGAACTAACCTATTAACAAGATGCCGAAGTGCCAGTTCCTGTTTTCTGCTGTTTTTGGTTTCAGAAATCCTACAAAGGAAATATTCTCGGAATTGGACGAAATCAACGCCCAGTATCTTATTTTTCCCGGAAGCTTCCAGAGCACCGAAGAGGGGCCAGAGGGGAGTCAGGGGAGCCCCACCCCACAAGGCGGCGCGGCCAAGGGGGGGCGCCCCCCTATGGTGTGGCTCCACCAGGACTCCCCCGAGGCTGCCCTTCCACCTATATAATCTCTCCGCCTCGAAAACCCTAAGGGAATAAGCCACGATACGAGAAAACTTCCAGAGCCGCCGCCGTCGCGAAGCCAAGATTCGGGGGACAGAATTCTCTGTTCTGGCACGCCGCCGGGACGGGGAAGTGCCCGTGGAAGGCATCTCCATCGACACCACCGCCATCTTCATCGCCATCGCTGTCTCCCATGATGAGGAGGGAGTAGTTCTCCCCCGAGGCTGAGGGCTCTACCGGTAGCTATGTGGTTAATCTCTCTCTCATGTACCGCAATACAATGATCTCATGAACTGCTTTGCATGATTGAGATCCATATGATGAGCTTTGTATCACTATTAATCTATGTGCTACTCTAGTGATGTTATTAAAGTAGTCTATTCCTCCTTCATGATGTAAAGGTGACAGTGTGTGCATCATGTAGTTCTTGGCGTAGGTTATGATTGTAATCTCTTGTAGATTTTGGAGTTAACTATTACTACGATAGTATTGATGTGATCTATTCCTCCTTTCATAGTGTAATGGTGACAGTGTGTATGCTATGTTAGTACTTGGTCTAAATTGCAAAGATCTATTATGCTCTAAAGGTTACTTAAATATGAATGCCGAATGTTGTGGCGCTTGTTAACTCCGGCTTGAGGGAGCTCTTGTAGCCCTACACAATGAATGGTGTTTGTTATCAAACAAGAGTATATGTAGCACAAGTGAGGATAAGTTATTTATTTATTATGTGATCAATGTTGAGAGTGTCCACTAGTGAAAGTAGGATCCCTAGGCCTTGTTTCCAATACTGCAAACACCGCTTACTTACTGTTCTACTGCATGTTTACTTGCTGCCATATTTATTTCAGATTGTTATTACCACTCATATCCATCTATACCACCTACGTTTTAATATCTCTTCGCCGAACTAGTGCACCTATACATCTGACAAGTGTATTAGGTGTGTTGGGGACACAAGAGACTTCTTGTATCTTAATTGCAGGGTTGCTTGAGAGGAATATCTTTGACCTCTACCTCCCTGAGTTCGATAAACCTTGGGTGATTCACTTAAGGGAAACTTGCTCGCTGTTCTACAAACCTCTGCTCTTGGAGGCCCAACACTGTCTACAGGAATAGAAGCGTGCGTAGACATCAAGCTATTTTCTGGCGCCATTGCCGGGGAGGTAAGGTAAAAGGTATTCACATCCTTCGACTACTAAGGTATTTCCTAGCACTGTTGCCGGTGTGTGAGTGCTCGAAGATATTTCCTTTAGATCCTGCAATTATATCTTTTTGTTTCTTGTTTTCACTAGTTAGGCTTAATGGAAAACAACAACAAAATGAGAGATCTTTATGAACTTTATCTTGAATTAGGACATGATGTGTTTGAAGAGAGAATTAAAAAACCCATGGAACTTTATATGCATGCTAATGGGAATGTTATTAGTATGAATGCTTTGAACACCATTGTTGCTAATGCTATGGAAAATTCTAAGCTTGGGGAAGCTGATTTGGATGAGCATGATATTTTTAGTCCCCCAAGTTTTGAGATTTTTTTTTCTTTGATGATACTTTGCCTCCTATTTATGATGATTATAATGATAGTGGTATTTTGGTGCCACCTACTATGGAGGATAAAGGTTATTATGATTATACCATGCCTGCAATTTATGATGATTACAATGATGGTTATGGTAGTTTTACTCCCACTATTACTAATAAAATTGATTATGCTTATGTGGAGAGTAATGATTTTATGCATGTAGCTCATGATAAGAATGTTTCATGTGATAGTTATATTGTTGAGTTTGTACATGATGCTACTGAAAGTTATTATGAGAGAGGGAAACATGGTTATATGCATCTTAATAATATTAAGTTTCCCCTCTTTATGTTGAGAATTGTGAAGTTACTCGTGTCTTATCTTCCTATGCTTGTCACTTTGTTCTTCATGAATTTATTTGTGTACAAGATTCCTTTTCATAGGAAGTGGGTTAGGCTTAAATGTGTTTTGAATTTGCTTTTTGATGCTCTCTTTTGCTTCAACTCTTATTTCTTATGTGAGCATCATTAAAATTGCTAAGCCCATCTTAATGGCTATAAAGAAAGCACTTCTTGGGAGATAACCCATGTCTTTATTTTACTACAGCACTTTTGTTTTATATTTGAGTCTTGGAAGTTGCTACTACTGTAGCAACCTCTCCTTATCTTTATTTTATTGCATTGTTGTGCCAAGTGAAGTCTGATGGCGTGTATTTCACACGTTCGTTGGGCAACCCCAAGAGGAAGGTATGATGAGCACAGCAGCAAGTTTTCCCTCAGAAAGAAACCAAGGTTTATCGAACCAGGAGGAGCCAAGAAGCACGTTGAAGGTTGATGGCGGCGGGATGTAGTGCGGCGCAACACCGGAGATTCCGGCGCCAACGTGGAACCTGCACAACACAACCAAAGTACTTTGCCCCAACGAAACGGTGAGGTTGTCAATCTCACCGGCTTGCTGTAACAAAGGATTAACCGTATTGTGTGGAAGATGATTGTTTGCAGAGAAAACAGTAGAAACAAGTATTGCAGTAGATTGTATTTCGAGTAAAGAGAATTGGACCGGGGTCCACAGTTCACTAGAGGTGTCTCTCCCATAAGACGAACAGCATGTTGGGTGAACAAATTACAGTTGGGCAATTGACAAATAAAGAGAGCATGACCATGCACATACATATCATGATGAGTATAGTGAGATTTAATTGGGCATTACGACAAAGTACATAGACCGCCATCCAACCGCATCTATGCCTAAAAAGTCCACCTTCGAGGTTATCATCCGAACCCCCTCCAGTATTAAGTTGCAAAGCAACAGACAATTGCATTAAGTATGGTGCGTAATGTAATCAACAACTACATCCTTAGACATAGCATCAATGTTTTATCCCTAGTGGCAACAAGCACAACACAACCTTAGAACTTTCCATCACCGTCCCGGGTGTCAATGCGGGCATGAACCCACTATCGAGCATAAGTACTCCCTCTTGGAGTTAAAAGTAAAAACTTGGCCGAGCCTCTACTAGAAACGGAGAGCATGCAAGATCATAAACAACACATAAGCATAACTTTGATAATCAACATAACAAGTATTCTCTATTCATCGGATCCCAACAAACGCAACATATAGAATTACGGATAGATGATCTTGATCATGATAGGCAGCTCACAAGATCCGACAATGATAGCACAATGGGGAGAAGACAACCATCTAGCTACTGCTATGGACCCATAGTCCAGGGGTAGACTACTCACTCATCACTCCGGAGGCGACCATGGCGGTGTAGAGTCCTCCGGGAGATGATTCCCCTCTCCGGCAGGGTGCCGGAGGCGATCTCCAGGATCCCCCGAGATGGGATCGGCGGCGACGGCGTCTCGGTAAGGTTTTCCGTATCGTGGCTCTCGGTACTGGGGGTTTCGTCACGGAGGCTATTTGTAGGCGGAAGGGTAAGTCGAGAGGCGGCACGGGGGCCCCACACCACAGGGACGCGCGGCCAAGGGGGGGCCGCGCCGCCCTAGGGTTTGGCTCCCCCGTGGCCCCTCTTCGTCTCTCCTTCGGACTTCTGGAAGCTTCGTGAGAAAATAGGCCTCCGGGCTTTTATTTCGTCCAATTCCGAGAATATTTCTTTACTAGGATTTCTGAAACCAAAAACAGCAGAAAACAAGCAATCGGCACTTCGGCATCTTGTTAATAGGTTAGTTCCGGAAAATGCACGAATATGATATAAAGTGTGCATAAAACATGTAGATAACATCAATAATGTGGCATGGAACACAAGAAATTATCGATACGTTGGAGACGTATCAGCATCCCCAAGCTTAGTTCTGCTCGTCCCGAGCAGGTAAAACGATAACAAAGATAATTTCTGGAGTGACATGCCATCATAAACTTGATCATACTATTTGTAAAGCATATGTAGAGAATGCAGCGATCAAAACAATGTGTATGACATGAGTAAACAAGTGAATCATAAAGCAAAGACTTTTCATGAATAGCACTTCAAGACAAGCATCAATAAGTCTTGCATAAGAGTTAACTCATAAAGCAATAATTCAAAGTAAAGGTATTGAAGCAACACAAAAGAAGATTAAGTTTCAGCGGTTGCTTTCAACTTGTAACATGTATATCTCATGGATATTGTCAACATAGAGTAATATAATAAGTGCAATATGCAAGTATGTAGGAATCAATGCACAGTTCACACAAGTGTTTGCTTCTTAAGATGGAGAGAAATAGGTGAACTGACTCAACATTGAAAGTAAAAGAATGGTCCTCATAGAGGAAAAGCATCGATTGCTATATTTGTGCTAGAGCTTTGATTTTGAAAACATGAAACAATTTTGTCAACGGTAGTAATAAAGCATATGCATCATGTAAATTATATCTTATAAGTTGCAAGCCTCATGCATAGTGTACTAATAGTGCTCGCACCTTGTCCTAATTAGCTTGGACTACTCGGATTATCACCGCAATACATATGCTTTAACCAAGTTTCACAAAGGGGTACCTCTATGCCGCCTCGTACAAAGGTCTAAGGAGAAAGCTCGCATTTGGATTTCTCGCTTTTGATTATTCTCAACTTAGACATCCATACCGGGACAACATAGACAACAGATAATGGACTCCTCTTTTAATGCTTTAAGCATTTGACAACAATTAATTCTTTTCTCATTAGAGATTTGAGGATATTTGTCCAAAACTGAAACTTCCACCATGAATCATGGCTTTAGTTAGCGGCCCAATGTTCTTCTCTCACAATATGCATGCTCAAACCATTCAACTCAGTGTAGATCGCCCTTACTTCAGACAAGACGAACATGCATAGCAACTCACATGAAAATTCAACAATGAGTTGATGGCGTTCCCCAGTAAACATGGTTATCGCACAACAAGCAACTTAATAAGAGATAAAGTGCATAATTACATATTCAATACCACAATAGTTTTTAAGCTATTTGTCCCATGAGCTATATATTGCAAAGGTGAATGATGGAATTTTAAAGGTAGCACTCAAGCAATTTACTTTGGAATGGCGGGAAAATACCATGTAGTATAGGTAGGTATGGTGGACACAAATGGCATAGTGGTTGGCTCAAGTATTTTGGATGCATGAGAAGTATTCCCTCTCGATACAAGGTTTAGGCTAGCAAGGCTATTTGAAACAAACACAAGGATGAACCGGTGCAGCAAAACTCACATAAAAGACATATTGTAAACATTATAAGACTCTACACCGTCTTCCTTGTTGTTCAAACTCAATACTAGAAATTATCTAGACCTTAGAGAAACCAAATATGCAAACCAAATTTTAGCATGCTCTATGTATTTCTTCATTAATGGGTGCAAAGCATATGATGCAAGAGCTTAAACATGAGCACAACAATTGCCAAGTATCACATTACCCAAGACATTTATAGCAATTACTACATGTATCATTTTCCAATTCCAACCATATAACAATTTAACGAAGGAGAAACTTCGCCATGAATACTATGAGTAGAAACCAAGGACATATTTGTCCATATGCTACAGCGGAGCGTGTATCTCTCCCATAAAGTGAATGCTAGGATCCATTTTATTCAAACAAAACAAAAACAAAAACAAACCGACGCTCCAAGAAAAAGCACATAAGATGTGGCCGAATAAAAATGTAGTTTCGGGGAGGAACCCGATAATTTGTTGATGAAGAAGGGGATGCCTTGGGCATCCCCAAGCTTAGACGCTTGAGTCTTCTTGATATATGCAGGGGTGAACCACCGGGTGCATCCCCAAGCTTTGAGCTTTCACTCTCCTTGATCATATTGCATCATACTCCTCTCTTGATCCTTGAAAACTTCCTCCACACCAAACTCGAAACAACTCATTAGAGGGTTAGTGCACAATATAAATTGACATATTCAGAGGTGACACAATCATTCTTAACACTTCTGGACATTGCATAATGCTACTGGACATTAGTGGATCAAAGAAATTCATCCAACATAGCGAAAGAGGCAATGCGAAATAAAAGGCAGAATCTGTCAAAACAGAACAGTTCGTATTGACGAATTTTAAAATGGCACCAGACTTGCTCAAATGAAAATGCTCAAATTGAATGAAAGTTGCGTACATATCTGAGGATCATGCACGTAAATTGGCATAATTTTCTGAGCTTCCTGCAGAGCAGTGGGCTCAGATTCGTGACAGCAAAGAAATCTGGAACTGCGCAGTAATCCAAATCTAGTACTTACTTTTCTATCAACGGCTTAACTTGGCACAACAAAACTCAAAACTAAGATAAGGAGAGGTTGCTACAGTAGTAAACAACTTCCAAGACACAAAATAAAAGCAAAGTACTGTAGGTAAAAACATGGGTTGTCTCCCATAAGCGCTTTTCTTTAACGCCTTTCAGCTAGGCGCGAAAGTGTAACTCAAGTAACATCGAGAGATGAAGCATCAACATCATAATTTGTTCTAATAATAGAATCATAAGGTACCTTCATTCTCTTTCTAGGGAAGTGTTCCATACCTTTCTTGAGAGGAAATTGATATTTTATATTTCCTTCCCTCATATCAATAATAGCACCAACAGTTCAAGAAAAGGTCTTCCCAATATAATTGGACAAGATGCATTGCATTCAATATCCAAGACAACAAAATCAACGGGAACAAGATTATTGTTAACGGTAATGCGAACATTATCAACTTTACCCAAAGGTTTCTTTGTAGAATGATCAGCAAGATTAACATCCAAATAACAATTTTTCAGCGGTGGCAAGTCAAGAATATTATAAATTTTCTTCGGCATAACCGAAATACTTGCACCAAGATCACATAAAGCATTACAATCAAAATCTTTAACCTTCATCTTAATGATGGGCTCCCAACCATCTTCTAGCTTTTTAGGAATAGAGGCTTCGCGCTCTAGTTTCTCTTCTCTAGCTTTTATGAGAGCATTTGTAATATGATGCGTGAAAGCCAAATTTATAGCACTAGCATTAGGACTTTTAGCAAGTTTTTGCAAGAACTTTATAACTTCAGAGATGTGGCAATCATCAAAATTCAAACCATTATAATCTAAAGCAATGGGATCATCATCCCCAATGTTGGAAAAAATTTCAGCAGCTTTATCGCAGTGCAGTTTCAGCAGCTTTAGCGATTCGAGCAGTTTTCGCGCTTTGCATTAGAAGTGGAAACTTTGCTAACACCAATTCTTTTATTAGTATGAGTAGGAGGTGCAGCAACATGTGTAGCATTAGCACTACTAGTGGTGGTAATAGTCCAAACTTTAGCTATATTCTTCTCTTTAGCTAGTTTTTCATTTTCTTCTCTATCCCACCTAGCACGCAGTTCAGCCATTAATCTTATATTCTCATTAATTCTAACTTGAATGGCATTTGCTGTAGTAACAATTTTATTATGATAATTCTCATTAGGCAAAACTTTTGATTTCAAAAGATCAACATCAGCAGCAAGACTATCGACTTTAGAAGCAAGAATATCAATTTTATTGAGTTTTTCCTCAACAGATTTGTTAAAGGCAGTTTGTGTACTAATAAATTCTTTAAGCATGGCTTCAAGTCCAGGGGGTGAATTCCTATTATTTTTGTAAGAATTCCCATAAGAATTAGCATAACCGTTACCATTATTATAAGGATATGGCCTATAGTTATTACTAGAATTGTTCCGATAAGCATTGTTGTTGAAATTATTATTTTTAATGAAGTTTACATCAACATGTTCTTCTTGTGCAACCAATGAAGCTAATGGAACATTATTAGGATCAACATTAGTCCTATCATTCGCAAGCATAGACATAATAGCATCAACCTTATCATTCAAGGAAGAGGATTCCTCAACAGAATTTACCTTCTTACCTTGTGGAGCTCTTTCCGTGTGCCATTCAGAGTAGTTGATCATCATATTATCAAGAAGCTTTGTTGCTTCACCAAGAGTGATGGACATAAAGGTACCTCCAGCAGCTGAATCCAATAAATTCCGCGAAGAAAAATTTAGTCCTGCATAGAAGGTTTGGATAATCATCCAAGTAGTCAGTCCATGGGTTGGGCAATTTTTAACCAGAGATTTCATTCTTTCCCAAGCTTGAGCAACATGTTCAGTATCTAATTGTTTAAAATTCATTATGCTACTCCTCAAAGATATAATTTTAGCAGGGGGATAATATCTACCAATAAAAGCATCCTTGCATTTAGTCCATGAATCAATACTATTCTTAGGCGAGAGATAGCAGCCAATCTTTAGCTCTTCCTCTTAATGAGAAAGGGAACAATTTTAATTTTATAATATCACCATCTACATCTTTATATTTTTGCATTTCGCATAGTTCAACAAAATTATTAAGATGGGCAGCAGCATCATCAGAACTAATTCCAGAAAATTGATCTTTCATAACAAGATTCAGGAAAGCAGGTTTAATTTCAAAGAATTCTGCTGTAGTAGCAGGTGGAGCAATAGGTGTGCATAAGAAATCATTATTATTTGTGGTTGTGAAGTCACACAACTTAGTATTTTCAGGGGTAGCCATTTTAGCAGTAGTAAATAAGACAAACTAGATAAAGTAAATGCAAGTAAACTAATTTTTTTGTGTTTTTGATATAGCAAACAAGATAGCAAATAAAGTAAAACTAGCAACTAATTTTTTTGTATTTTGATTTAGTGCAGCAAACAAAGTAGTAAATAAAATAAAGCAAGACAAAAACAAAGTAAAGAGATTGAGAAGTGGAGACTCCCCTTGCAGCGTGTCTTGATCTCCCCGGCAACGGCGCCGTAAAAAGAGCTTGATGGCGTGTATTTCACACGTTCGTTGGGCAACCCCAAGAGGAAGGTATGATGAGCACAGCAGCAAGTTTTCCCTCGGAAAGAAACCAAGGTTTATCGAACCAGGAGGAGCCAAGAAGCACGTTGAAGGTTGATGGCGGCGGGATGTAGTGCGGCGCAACACCGGAGATTCCGGCGCCAACGTGGAACCCGCACAACACAACCAAAGTACTTTGCCCCAACGAAACAGATGAGGTTGTCAATCTCACCGGCTTGCTGTAACAAAGGATTAACCGTATTGTGTGGAAGATGATTGTTTGCAGAGAAAACAAGTAGAAACAAGTATTGCAATAGATTGTATTTCAAGTAAAGAGAATTGGACCGGGGTCCACAGTTCACTAGAGGTGTCTCTCCCATAAGACGAACAACATGTTGGGTGAACAAATTACAGTTGGGCAATTGACAAATAAAGAGAGCATGACCATGCACATACATATCATGATGAGTATAGTGAGATTTAATTGGGCATTACGACAAAGTACATAGACCGCCATCCAACCGCATCTATGCCTAAAAAGTCCACCTTCAGGTTATCATCCGAACCCCTCCAGTATTAAGTTGCAAAGCAACGGACAATTGCATTAAGTATGGTGCGTAATGTAATCAACAACTACATCCTTAGACATAGCATCAATGTTTTATCCCTAGTGGCAACAAGCACAACACAACCTTAGAACTTTCGTCACATCGTCCCGTGTGTCAATGCGGGCATGAACCCACTATCGAGCATAAGTACTCCCTCTTGGAGTTAAAAGTAAAAACTTGGCCAGAGCCTCTACTAGAAACGGAGAGCATGCAAGATCATAAACAACACATAAGCATAACTTTGATAATCAACATAACAAGTATTCTCTATTCATCGGATCCCAACAAACGCAACATATAGAATTACGGATAGATGATCTTGATCATGATAGGCAGCTCACAAGATCCGACAATGATAGCACAATGGGGAGAAGACAACCATCTAGCTACTGCTATGGACCCATAGTCCAGGGGTAGACTACTCACTCATCACTCCGGAGGCGACCATGGCGGTGTAGAGTCCTCCGGGAGATGATTCCCTCTCCGGCAGGGTGCCGGAGGCGATCTCCAGGATCCCCCGAGATGGGATCGGCGGCGACGGCGTCTCAGTAAGGTTTTCCGTATCGTGGCTCTCGGTACTGGGGGTTTCGTCACGGAGGCTATTTGTAGGCGGAAGGGTAAGTCGAGAGGCGGCACGGGGGCCCCACACCACAGGGCCGCGCGGCCAAGGGGGGGGCCGCGCCGCCCTAGGGTTTGGCTCCCCCGTGGCCCCTCTTCGTCTCTCCTTCGGACTTCTGGAAGCTTCGTGAGAAAATAGGCCTCTGGGCTTTTATTTCGTCCAATTCCGAGAATATTTCTTTACTAGGATTTCTGAAACCAAAAACAGCAGAAAACAAAGAATCGGCACTTCGGCATCTTGTTAATAGGTTAGTTCCAGAAAATGCACGAATATGATATAAAGTGTGCATAAAACATGTAGATAACATCAATAATGTGGCATGGAACACAAGAAATTATCGATACGTTGGAGACGTATCAAAGTCTTTGATAGTAGGGTTGATACTAGATTTGGATTACTGCGCAGAAACAGATTTCTTACTGTCACGAAATTGAGCAGCCCCGTCTGTAGGTAACTCAGAAAATTCTGCTAATTTACGTTCGTGATCCTCAGATATGTACGCAACTTTCATTCAATTTGAGCTTTTTCATCTGAGCAAGTTAAGTGCCCCAGAAAAATTCGTCTTCACGGACTGTTCTGTTTTGACAGATTCTGCCTTTTATTTCGCATTGCCTCTTTTGCTATGTTGAATGGATTTCTTTGTTCCATTAACTTCCAGTAGCTTTGGGAAATGTCCAGAAGTGTTAAGAATGATTGTGTCCTTTCTAAACATGTGAATTTTTGATTATGCACTAACCCTCTAATGAGTTTGTTTTGAGTTTGGTGTGGAGGAAGTTTTCAAGGGTCAAGAGAGGAGGATGATATAATATGATCAAGAAGAGTGAAAAGTCTAAGCTTAGGGATGCCCCCGTGGTTCATCCCTGCATATTTCAAGAAGACTCAAGCATCTAAGCTTGGGGATGCCCAAGGCATCCCCTTCTTCATCGACAACTTATCAGGTCACCTCTAGTGAAACTATATTTTTATTCCGTCACATCTTATGTGCTTTACTTGGAGCATCTGTGTGCTTTTATTTTCGTTTTGTTATCTTAGTTCTCTGAATAAATTGGATCATACCTTGTGTGGGAGAGAGACACGCTCCGCTTTTTCATAAGAACACTAGTGTTCTTCGCTTTTACTTTTAATGTTCAATGGCGAAAGTTGATCGCTTCACTTATTGCTATTTGGTTGGAAAAATAAAATGCTTCATGTGGTAAATGGTATATGGTCTTGAATAATTTGACACTTGGCAATTGTTGTGCTCAAATAGATCATGTTTAAGCTCTTGCATCATGTACTTTGCACCTATTAATGAAGAACAACATAGAGCTTGTTAAAATTTGGTTTGCATGATTGGTCTCTCTAAGTCTAGATATTTTCTGGTTAAGGTGTTTGAACAACAAGGAAGACAGTGTAGAGTCTTATAATGCTTGCAATATGTTCTTATGTAAGTTTTGCTGCACCGGTTCATACTTGTGTTTGCTTCAAACAACCTTGCTAGCCAAAGCCTTGTACTGAGAGGGAATACTTCTCGTGCATCCAAATCCTTGAGCCAAAACCCATGCCATTTGTGTCCACCATACCTACCTACTATGTGGTATTTCTCTGCCATTCCAAAGTAAATTGCTTGCGTGCTACCTTTAAAATTTCATTCCTTGTCTTTGCAATATATAGCTCATAGGAAAATAGCTTAAAAACTATTGTGGTATTGAATATGTTGCTATGTATCATATTTCTTATAAGTTGCTTGTTGAGCGGTAACCATGTTTCTGGGGACGCCATCAACTATTACACCTTTGTTGAATATCATGTGAGTTGCTATGCATGTTCATCTTGTCTGAAGTAAGGGCGATTTTCATGATCAAATGGTTTGAGTATGCATATTGTTAGAGAAGAACATTGGGCCGCTAACTAAAGCCATGAATCATGGTGGAAGTTTCAGTTTGGACACTAATCCTCAATCTCTTATGAGAATATTATCTGTTGTTGAATGCTTAAGCATTAAAAGAGGAGTCCATTATCTGTTTTCTATGTTGTCCCGATATGGGTGTCTAAGTTGAGAATAATCAAAAGCGAGAAATCCAATGCGAACTTTCTCCTTAGACCCTTGTACAGGCGGCATAGAGGTACCCCTTTGTGACACTTGGTTGAAACATATGTTATGCAATGATAATCCGTGTTAATACAAGCTAATTAGGACAAGGTGCGGGCACTATTGGTATTCTATGCATGAGACTTGCAACTTATAAGATGTATTATGCATAACACATATGAATTATTACTACCATTGACAAAATTGTTTCTATGTTTTCAAAATAAAAGCTCTAGCACAAAAATAGTAATCCATGCTTCCCTCTGCGAAGGGCCATTCTTTTAATTTATGTTGAGTCAGTTTACCTACTTCTTTCTATCTTAGAAGCAAAAACTTGTGTCAACTTTGTTCATTGATTCTTACATGTTTACTTATTACACTTGTTATATTGCTTTATGTTGACAATTATCCATGAGATATACATGTTACAAGTTGAAAGCAATTGCTGAAACTTAATCATCCTTTGTGTTGCTTCAATGCCTTCTACTTTGAATCTATTGCTTTATGAGTTAACTCTTATGCAAGACTTATTGATGCTTGTCTTGAAAGTACTATTCATGAAAAGTCTTTGCTATATGATTCAATTGTTTAATCATTGTCTTTACCATTGCTTTGAATCACTTCATTCATCTCATATGCTTTACAATAGTATTGATCAAGATTATGTCGGTAGCATGTCACTTCAGAAATTATCCTTGTTATCGTTTACCTACTCGAGGGCGAGTAGGAACTAAGCTTTGGGATGCTTGATACGTCTCCAACGTATCTATAATTTCTTATGTTCCATGCTAGTTTTATGACAATATCTACATGTTTTGTTCACACTTTATATCGTTTTGATGCATTTTCCGGAACTAACCTATTAACAAGATGCCGAAGTGCCAGTTCGTTTTCTCGCTGTTTTTGGTTTCGAAATCCTACAAAGGAAATATTCTCGGAATTGGACGAAATCAACGCCCAGCATCTTATTTTTCCCGGAAGCTTCCAGAGCACCGAAGAGGGGCCAGAGGGGAGTCAGGGGGGCCCCACCCCACAAGGCGGCGCGGCCAAGGGGGGGCGCCCCCCTATGGTGTGGCTCCACCAGGACTCCCCCGAGGCTGCCCTTCCGCCTATATAATCTCTCCG
>NW_025901427.1:0-31459 GCF_022539505.1 Lolium rigidum
CCCGTTCTATATGTCATTGGAAGTAGTATCAACTATGTTACGGTGCCATTGCCTGCGTATTACTTATTACTGGCTGCTGTGTTACTTGTTACTATTGCTCTCCATATTACTGTCTGCTTTCACATCACCCCTGTTACTAGTGCTTTTCCGATTGCGAGTCGAATTGACAACTCAGTTGTTAAGGCGTATAAGTATTCTTTACCTCCCCTTGTGTCGAATCAATAAATTTGGGTTTTACTTCCCTCGAAGACTGTTGCGATCCCCTATCTATATCTATACCTAATAATAAAGAAAATAAGGTTTCTTGTTGGTCCGTCCGGATTTTTACTGATTTGCCCTTTCACCAGACTGGTATTTACCAAAAGTGCCACTGCCAAGTTAAAAAGACGATTCGACTGGATGACCCGCGAGATTCACGAGTCCTCCACTAATCCGTTGACCCACGCGCCCAGCACGCTCCGGTAGGGACACAAATTCTCAGCCCAGATTCCTCACTTCCTCTTTCTTCTTGCCCCTGGCCGGCGATGACTCCCCTGACCGGAATCCACCAGTGGTCGCTGCGTGGCCGCAGACCTGAACCGGCTGGCCGCTGCAACCATCGTAGCCTCCCTTGCCCTTCCTTCTGTCTCCAATTAGAACATCGCTCGAATACGGATTCTACTGGACTGCTCCGATACGAACTATGCTTGACCACGCGACGATGGGGAATCATCATAAAAGGACTCCAGCCCCTCGATATCGATCTAAATCGACACCCCAGATCGAATCCCGTCCCTCCGGAATCGCCACATACGAAGTTCCGCCTCCGTTCGACATAGCCGCCGTCTCGCTACATCGCCGGAGCTCTCCGTCTCAACTGCTTGGTCTGGTATCGCCTGCAACCGCGATACGGTAATCACCTTCCTCTCTCCTCATGTGTGCTGGTCTAAATTTCCTGCAAGATCAGTGAGATTCACGTATCTGAATTTATAGATTGAACCATGTGTACTCTCTATCCCCACCCCTGTCCCTTTCTGAGTTTCTGAAACCCACACCACCTGCCCCCACGCTGCCCAGGAATCTGCCGCATAGGAATCAGGCGGGGGAAAGGCTCATATATTTTGTGAGTTTATTTTATTTGTAAGTACATTGCTGTGTGTTGACCTGAACTCTCACTTCTACACTGCTCGTGCTTGGGTACGTGGGGAACGAAGTAAATTGATGCTTCAGATTTGCTCGTGCTATTTTGGTGTCAAAAGCGGAGATAATTCTTTGTCATCCGATTAGTAAAACGAGAGTAATGCATTCACTAATATATATTTTCTCCTGGTATTGTTGTCAAAGGCAGAGATAATTGTTTGTCATCAGATTCCTTATGAGATTAGTAAAACGAGTAATATGCAGTAGGCGGGTAAGTGGTGTCTGTTGTACACCAGGTCTTTATGGTTCCCACGTGCAAAACATCGTTTTCCTCCCTCTTTTCATACCAATATTTTTTTGCTATCTCAACCTGTATTTGCTGACAAACACTGAACCTTCTATTGTCCCTTTTTTGCAGAGAAGTAAGGGAGGAGCAGGCACGCGATGGGAGGCCGCAGGAAATCCAAGAGATTAATTTCTGTCAATGAGGAGGTAATTGTCCATATCTTCTGTCACGTTTAATACATTATCAATGTCACACTCTATGCATTAATTTTGAAATAATCATTTGAACAATTTTAATACCAGGTGTCTAACTTTTACTTTTCCTTTTGTTTGCAGAAAATGAATCACAGCGTTGAAACAAACATTGTTGATGATTTTGATAACCGTCCTTTAAAAAAACCAAAATGTTCTGAATCAACCGTTCCGGATGAGCCATTGCTATCACCTCCATCACCAACCAACTCAACATTATCTCCAGTTTCTGAATTGTACAATGAAGAAACAGTTTTAGAAGATTCTGAGAGAACATTTTCAACAGAGCAACCAGATGAACCTAAACCAACCAACTCAACATTATCTCCAGTTTCTCAATTGAACAATGAAGAAACAATTTTAGAATATGGTGAGAATAAAACATTTTCAGCAGAGCAACCAGACAAACCTTCAGCAGAGCAACCAGATGAACCTAAAACAACCAACTCAGCATTATCTCCAGTTTCTCAATTGAATAATGAAGAAACAATTTTAGAAGATGGTGAGAATAAAACATTTTCAGCAGAGCAACCAGACAAACCTAAACATATAATAAATAACGTGATATACGAGTATATCCCACAAGGTAATTTTCTTTTATTCACTTATTATGTATGTGTATTTATTCAACATATATTTGATTTATCTTTATTTATTTGCAGACTACACAATTACCCGAGATGATGAATGTGCTCATGATGTTATACTATTCTCTTTGGAAGAAGAAATATTGGTGAAGATAGAAGACGTATCTGTCAGACAACGCTATTTGGTGTGCCTCCTAGATAAAGACAAATGGCTAGACGATGAAGTAAGTACCCCTTTCTAACAATGAAATAGTTTCTGATTATTAATACCCATCAGTAATGTATTTTTTAATATTTATTTATAGGTAATCAGCGCATACATATGTTGTCTAAAGGAGCAAGCGCACGCGCAAAATCAGAATGATGATACCGTATTTTTTGAGAATCCCTTTGTTACCAGACTTTTGAAACGGGATGGTGAAATTGGAATACATGGGCCTACCTCAGTGACAAATATTGTCAAAAACTATCTCAACCATGACATGGTAACATATATATCCATAATTTTCAAGTTCTATATTTAGCAAGTTATTAATTCCTAATTTTACATGTCTACAAGTAACTTTTTGTGCTCATTATTATAGATACATCTTCCAATAAATATCAAGGTCTCGCATTGGTATTTAGCTTCCATCAATTTTGAGAAATCCGAGATACAAGTACTCGACTCATTGTGTTGGGAACACAACCGAGATGACCTCACTCTTACGGTAAGCTACTATAAAATTTATAATCCTTTCTGTAAAATGTTGTATTGATAACTAATCATTTTACAGCTGCAAGGACTACAATATCATTTGGACATTATTAATACTCAAGAAAATTTGAGTAAATGGAAAAACATTGATGTTACTAAATGGACAATTACAGAACAGCTAAAAAGGCCTATCCAGAAAGACAGGTATAGAGATCATATGTTTTATAACATAATAAACATATAAAAAATATTGAGATTCATGTGGAGTACTCTTTTTTTTAAATTATGCAGTTCATCTTGTGGTCTATTTATGCATAAATTCATGGAATATTGGACCGGACATGCATTGTCCCATCTAATTACACAGGTAATTAACTGCTTTGTTTCATAAACATATATGGTTGGTGCCATTTTATCGGTCATATATGCTAATATTTGTTGGTGATGTGCAGGAAATTATCACTTCTTTCAGATATAAGTTAGCTGCCATACTCTTGTGTTGGAAAAACAACACAGCGCCACCGACTACAATGTTTGAAGAAATTGTTGACAGTGAGGGACATCCGGATGATGTTATAATGTCGGACAAACCTTTTGATCAAAATCAATCAAATGACAATAACTCTTTATCTGCTGAAAACAAATACCAATCGTTGATGTCTGTTGTTTCTAACCTGAACATTCATGAGTTAATAGGTGGACTTTGTAACTACATCAAATCCGTCAATTCTGCAGAAGCTTTAGAGTAAGCCATCTGTTTACATATAATGTATTTTATGCATTAAATGCATTATCTTATTTTTATTTATGATAATGATTTACAGCAAAGTTTGGGTACAAAACTGTGATCCATATCCCATTAGCTTGACTCTCAAGAATCTGAAAGATATGCTGAATGATGAGTTGCCCATGGACCAAGATTGTTTCAATTTGGTTGTACGGAAGATTATGTTTGACGACATCCAAACGGTGAAAAAAAGGAAAGGCTTGATATCAAAGCATTATCTTGACACACAGTTCTGGGTATTATATTCTTAAAATTCAATATATATTTTTCTGTCCACAAATTTACTAATTATTTTATATCCTCTCTAAACACTTATTTTATTATATCCTAGAGGATTACTGATTTTGGACGACATCCAAACTTCCGGAAGAAGTTAGATGTCGAACAACTAGCATATTCTATTCGTAGCTGGCCTGGTATCAAATATAATTCATCATGCAAATCGGTAAGAAAACTTCACTATACATATCATGAAAATTATTAATTTTGATACATCTAATATCAAGCATATTTCAGATTCATATTCCAGTACAATCCCACGGTGAATTTATTCTATTCATACTGGACAAAGATACCAGAACGGTGTATATTTTGGACCCTACTCCAATTGATCCCACCTACCAACGCAACCCAGTTGCAAAATATGTGCACAGACTGTTATGGATTGCTGAACACTTACCAAAAGCAATGTCAAAGATATGTCCTGGGTCTACGTGGAACGAAAATATTTTCCTATGGCAACAAAAAATTCTACATGATATTTCGAGTCACAAAAGGTAACATTTCTAATGAGAGAAATACTATATACTCCGTACTAAGTATTTGATGTACTAGATGTGTATGATATATTTTTGGCATTGATTGCTAATTTTTATCTTATACCAGGGAACTGTCTGGTTATCTTGTTACCCTCTTCATGTCCACATGGGAAGACGAAAAAGTGAATTTGCCATTTCTAAAGGTCAATATCACAGGCATTTAATTCATCATCTCTTTTACAGTTGAGATACTGATCTTATTCGTTTACAATGTACACAGGATGGATACGAACTCAGGAAACAAAGTTTGGGGCAGCTACTAACGTTGAACGAGAACATATGTGAAGACAACATGCCGGCTGGTGTCAAGGGTTTCATAAATTGTATCAGGATTAACCAAAACAATATGAATATGAAGACCTGATGCTGAAAAGCCAAGAGATACCAATCAAGAGGCTGCATCTCCAACTATCTCCAGCTGCTGCTCCTCAAGCGTCACCACTCTTTTAGCCAATAGTGATGTTTTTCCTAAAGTTTAGTTTCTATAAAGCTTTCAGGACCTACATAGGTTTAGCCCATAGCGATGTTTTGCTCTGTATAGAAAACATCATACTTGCGGAATATCGACTTGTTGTGGCACTAGGTTGTTTTAAATTCCCAATGACGCAAAGATCCTTCAAGTTTATTTGATTCTATATATGATTTTGTCAAATATGATAATATATCAAGAATTTATTATCTTGTCGCTGGATTCATGCAATTGCCTTTAAGTGTTTATAATATGGCACGTGCAAAGTGAGCAATTTCTTCTTGTGCTAAATATTCTTCTTCTTGGCCTGTGTTCTTATTTTCAGGGACTTGGAGTATTTGTTTTTCAAATACTGTGTAAATAATGACTACTGGTTGCATGATCATTTTAAAATTCTCATTGAGGCAAAGATACTTCAAGTTTATTTGATTCTATAGAAATATGATGATATATCAAGAAATCATTTGCTTCTCCCTGGATTCATGTAATTACCTTTAAGCGTTTAGTAGCACGTTCAAAGTGAACAATTTCTTCTTGTGCTAAATATTCTTCTTCTTGGCCTGTGTTCTTATTTTCTGGGACTTGGGATATTTGATTTTCAATTACTGTGTAAATATATGTATATATTCACTAATTGAGATGCCTGTTCGTTGAATAATCGAGTCATTCTCCGTTGCGAATAGTGGTGCCAGTGAGGCTGCTTGCAGACACCTGCAGAGTTCAGCTGCTCGGGTGAAATTTAAAATTATCACAAGACCTGCATAGAACATGCAAATTCTATTTGGCCAACGCACCAGGGTTTAGTCAAATTTAATCCATCAGTCCGTCAGCTAGATAACCACGTTAGAACATTTAAAACAGGCGATGGAAAATACTTGCCATATTGGGCATTATTAAAAAATAAAGGGACTAGAGCATACGGATACGAATCCTACTCGGCTACTGACTGGTGCACACGTTTGTTACAAAAGGGAATCCTAATCGGACTTAGCTTTGTGAATTTTCTTCTGTAAATAAAACACCAAGTTGAGGAGTCCTAAATCCTAATACTACTCAGCAAGGGAATCCTAATCCGATTCAGTCTAGAGCAAGTTCTAATATATAAATATACAAGAATAGGTCCTAGCAGGGCCGGGCCGTCAAAATACGGGGCCCTGTGCAAGATCACAAAATGGGCCCTATATTACTAAAATTTTAAAACTAATGTACATTTAGTGTGTAATTTATGCTTACACATCTATTGATTTTTAAAATGCCAATGGTGAGCACAAAATATCCACGTTTCATCAGGATCTAAAAAATACAAGTACCAACTGGATGGAAAAAATATATATAATGATTGTTTACATTTGGTTGGCTGAGGAAATTTGATTTTTTTAGGAATAGCAAACGTGTTGATTGAGATTTTCTTTAGATTTTTGTTTTTGAGCAAAAGCTTTCCTTAAATTAGAGGAACATAGATTAAGCTGAGCCTTTTTTTTTTCAGGGGAGTAGATTGGGCTGAGCTGGAACATGCATACGCCACACACACGATTTGCTGGGCCTTTTCACTTATGCGGTTAAGCCTAAGGGTGTCAAGTGGGATCCCACTTTTGTCCCACTTGTAGTATAATTTGACTTTTTTAGTACAAATTTTGACATCAAAATTTGAACTACATAGTACAAAATGACATCCCACTGGGATCCCACCTTGACACCCTAGTTAAGCCCAGACGATTTGAAGCCATCTTCTCCTACCTACCAGATCCCTTACCCTTTGACCTGAAGCGGAAAGCTTCAAGCAACCCATCCATGGCGCTATTCCCCTCGGCTGCTGGAGGTTAGATAAGGACAGGGGTGTCCTGGTCGGTCGCGGGAGGGCGGCCGCTGCTGTTCGTCACTGGTTCGCCCATTGCTGAAGAATAACCTGCTGCTCAGTGCCAAATCGAAAATTTGGGGCCCCCCAAAATTTGGGGCCCTGTGCGGCCGCACCAGCCGCACTCCCGTTGGCCCGGCCCTGGGTCCTAGACAGCTCGCCAGGGCACCCGTGAATCCATTGCATCAGTTTCGAGCTCTGCTCAAGCTACCAGCGTTTCTACTGTTCTTGCATACCAATCACTTCTGGTTATGCAAGCTGCAGCTACCTTTCGCTAGACTAACCTGCTTAACAGGTGGCTTTCCACGTCAACTCCCCGGTATCAGTCCTGACAAAAAGAAAGAAAGAGGCATCAGGTATTTTCATCATCTCCTTCAATACGACATCCTTCAACACCTTCACGAAAAATTCGGTAATGCCACCCTTATTGACACTAGCATACATAAATGGTAAAATTAGTGAAAGCTTTAAATCTATGAAAGTTAACTGAAGTTGCAGGTAGGTCATTTCGGAATCTGAGTCATGGATGTCAAGGAACAAAGAAGGAAAAGAGACAGAGAAAAGTATGCACAGATGACCGATGAAGAAAAGCAGGAAAAACTGAAAAAACGCCGTGAAGCATATCAGCAAAACAAAAAAGTTAAAGAGCCAAAGAAATACGCAGAATTGGAGCCAGAGAAACGGACAAAAATATGCGCTCAGGAAAGACAGAGATATGCAGATAAACAGCCAGAACAAAAGAAAGCTAGAGTACAACAAATTACAGCTCACAAGGTATTGAAGCGCGGCACGCCATGCAAAGAATCAATTGCAATGATGAAACCGGCATATAAAGCAACAGAACAGGAGGTTGGTACATCTACCTTAACTGTGAGACAAAGAAAGCCTGTGTCGCCAGGAGAAAGACAATCATTGTTACATCGCCGAAATGAAGAGTTCTTGGTAAAACAAAGTAAAACTCGCTTGGTGTCATCTGAAGGAGACACATGCATAATGAACAGTGAAAATGATGGCATGGAACCTCTAAAGCAGCCAGAAGCCATGATTAATGGTAATTCTAAAATTTAAACAATACTACGACATTCAAGATACAATATAGAGTATGAACTAACAAACTTTGCTGTACAGGCATCCTCTATCCATTGTGTGCACCAAACAAAGACACAGATGCACCAGCACAACCATTTAGCACTGATGATGAACATGCTAAGGCAATCGATCTCATACTAGCCATGATGAAAAAGGGCAATGGTGACATACAAACTCTAAAGCAGCCGGCAGTCATGACTAAAGGTAATATTATAATTTTATATATGATACTCATGCATTCCCAAAACAATAAAAAATATAAACAACTAACCATCTTTCATGGACAGATATCCCCTCTTCAGCGTGTCCAACCAACATAGACGCAGATGCGCCAGCACAAACATTCTGCAATGATGATGATCATGGTAAGGTTATCAATTTCATATATATTATAATTATGGAAAGCATACAATAATATAAATTTGGATTTATGCACAGGAAATAATGAGGTCATATATGAAAAAGACACAAGCGAGGATGAATACATGTTCTCTGTTGAAGGTATGCTCAATACAACTTCAAATATACTTGAATCATTATATTACTACTTTACTAAACTTTTGATGCTGCAAATCAAAACAGAATGGGAACCAGAACTGGAAATCGAAATCAAAGAAGACAACGAAAGAAACAAACCTGATCCATATGATGACGTCTACAGAAACATACCAAAAACCACACACATGCTCAAGACTGAAAAGGATTGCACATTTTGCGGTGCAAAAAAATTCCAGTACGAAACGAAGGGGTTATGCTGCAAGAATGGAAATATAAAACTTGCCAATCCAGAGACAACACCTGAACTCATGAGACTTTGGACAAGCAACGACTCTGACGCAAGATATTTCCGGGACCACATAAGATTTTTCAACGGACACTTTTCGTTTACTACTCTATACTGCCAACTTGACAGAGACACAACTGACATTCGAACGGCTGGTATTTACACCTTTCGAGCTCATGGTCAGATCTATCATAATCTACACTCTTTTCTTCATAGTCGCTCAGACCCAAAGCATCTGGAGCTATATTTCTATGACGATGATCCAAGCTTAGAACATCGGTACCGGCGTTGTCGCAAGGAATCGTATGAGCAAGACAAACACATCGTCCGCATAATAACTGGAATTCTACGTGACAACCCATACTCTGAACAGTTTAGGAGTTTGGGACAAGCCGAAAACCTTGATGACTATAGGCTCATCTTGAACCTTGACCAAAGATTGGACCAGAGAAGATACAACGCACCAATCACGTCGGAGGTAGCTGCAGTGTGGGTCGAAGGAAATCAAGGAAACAATACTTTTGTCAAGAACGTAGTACTACATGGAAACAACAAGGAAACACAGAGCATTAAAGCATATTATGGGTGTTATGATCCGCTATCGTATCCTCTGTTCTTTCCAAGAGGTGAACTGGGTTGGCATCGAAAGATCCCAAAGGCAAATACAGAAGAGGAAGATGTGAGAAAGGCTGATGCTGCACAAGATAATGATGATGACGAGAACCCAGGTAAATATTTCACATATTGCTCTTTTCAAAATTAAGTGTTTATATATTATACACTCCTACAAATGCAACTAACTTTTTTATGTCACAATGCTTGGAACAGATGCAACCGGTGGGCTGTGGGTAACCATGAAAGAATACTATTGCTATAAATTACATACGAGACCAAACATATTCAACCCAATATTATATGGCGGACGGCTGCTCCAACAGTTTGTTGTAGATACATACATCAAGATTGAGAGCTCTAGACTGGACTATATGTTTCATCATCAGAACAAATTAAGGGCAGATCTATACCAAGGCCTTCTGGATAGCATTCGAGCAGGAGAACAAGATGGAAATGCGGTCGGAAAATGAACAATCCTCGCCTCATCATTTATTGGAGGGCCACGAGATAAACTACACAGATTCCTAGATGCAATGGCTTTAGTTAGAAAATACGGAAAGCCGGACATATTCCTCACGATGACCTGCAACCCCAACTGGGAAGAAATTACTCGTGAATTAGAGCGTGGTCAAACACCACAAGATCGCCCAGATATCGTTGTCCGTGTTTTTAGGGCGAAGCTAGAAGAGATGAAGAAGCAACTATTTCAGAAGAGCATTCTTGGAACCGTTACAGCATATACGTATGCTGTCGAGTTCCAGAAAAGAGGACCACCACATGCACACTTCCTGCTGATCATGACAGGAAAATACAAGTACACAAGTCCAGATCAATATGACAAAATCATCTCAGCTGAGCTCCCTAACAAGCACAAGTACCCAGAGCTATACAAAATGGTCATCAAGCATATGATGCATGGTCCTTGCGGTGCACTGAATAGAAACTGTCCATGCACAAAGGATCGCCAGACATGCAAGAACAATTATCCAAAACCATTTAACGAAAATACAATTCAAGGGAAGGACTCCTACCCTGTGTATAGGAGACGCAATGACGGCCGGACCGAAACAGTCCGAAAGTGCACTCTTGATAATAGGTGGGTCGTTCCTTACAACCCCTATCTATTGAGGATGTTCAACTGCCACATAAATGTTGAGATATGCTCAAGTATTAAAGCCGTTAAGTACCTGTTCAAGTACATCTACAAGGGACATGACCGGGCATCTGTATCCGTGAGTGAGAAACTAAATGAAGCCGAAATGGACGAGATTAGACAGTACAGAGATGCACAGTGGGTAACACCTCCAGAAGCACTATGGAGAATATACGGCTTCCTACTAAGCAAAATACACCCATCTGTCCTGCAATTGCAGCTACATCTCCCAAATATGCATATGGTCTCGTATAACGGCAAAGAAAATATCAACAATGTTATCAGCCGTGAGGGAGCGAGATAGGTCAATGTTGACAGCATACTTTGAAGCAAACAACCTAAATGTGAAAGCACGTGGTATAATATATAGGGACTTCCTAGAACACTATACTTGGCAAACAAAAGGGAAGTTTTGGCAAGAGAGAACACGAAAAGGTATATTACAGGTTGGCAGGATCGTCGCAACGACATCCTCGCTGAAGGAGAACGATACTATCTCCGAGTTATCCTCAACCACGTGCCAGGTGCCACAAGCTACGAAGACCTAAAAACAGTTGATGGATAACTAATGCAAAACTTCCGTGAGGCTGCAGAAAAAAGGGGGCTCATTGAGGCAGACAACACACTAGATGATTGCATGACAGAAGCGGAGTTGTTTAGGATGCCATCATCGCTACGAAGGTTATTGATACGTCTCCGACGTATCGATAATTTCTTGTGTTCCATGCCACATTATTGATAATATCTACATGTTTTATGCACACTTTATGTCATATTCGTGCATTTTCTGGAACTAACCTATTAACAAGATGCCGAAGTGCCGCTTCGTCGTTTTCTGCTGTTTTTGGTTTCAGTAAATCCTAGTAAAGAAATATTCTCGGAATTGGACGAAATCAACGCCCAGGGTCCTATTTTGCCACGAAGCTTCCAGAAGACCGAAGAGGAGACGAAGTTGGGCCACGAGGTGGCCAGACTATAGGGCGGCGCGGCCCAAGCCCTGGCCGCGCCGACCTATAGTGTGGGCCCCTCGTGTGGCCCCTGACCTGCCCTTCCGCCTACTTAAGGTCTCCGTCGCGAAAACCCTACCACGTTCGACGAAACCAGAGAAAACCTTCCAGAGCCGCCGCCATCGCGAAGCCAAGATCTGGGGGACAGGAGTCTCTGTTCCGGCACGCCGCCGGGACGGGGAAGTGCCCCCGGAAGGCTCCTCCATCGACACCACCGCCATCTCCATCAACGCTGCTGTCTCCCATGAGGAGGGAGTAGTTCTCCATCGAGGCTCGGGGCCGTACCGGTAGCTATGTGGTTCATCTCTCTCCTATGTACTTCAATACAATAATCTCATGAGCTGCCTTACATGATTGAGATTCATATGATGATGCTTGTAATCTAGATGTCATTATGCTAGTCAAGTGGGTTTTACTTATGTGATCTCCGGAGACTCCTTGTCCCACGTGTGTAAAGGTGACAGTGTGTGCACCGTGTGGGTCTCTTAGGCTATATTTCACCGAATACTTATTCACTGTTATGAATGGCATAGTGAAGTGCTTATTTATATCTCTTTATGATTGCAATGTGTTTTGTATCACAATTTATCTATGTGCTACTCTAGTGATGTTATTAAAGTAGTTTTATTCCTCCCGCACGGTGTAATGGTGACAGTGTGTGCATCCGTGTTAGTACTTGGCGTAGGCTATGATTATGATCTCTTGTAGATTATGAAGTTAACTATTGCTATGATGGTATTGATGTGATCTATTCCTCCTACATAGTGTGAAGGTGACGAGTGTGCATGCTATGTTAGTACTTGGTTTAGTCGTATTGATCTTTCATGCACTCTAAGGTTATTTAAATATGAACATTGAATTGTGGAGCTTGTTAACTCCGGCATTGAGGGTTCGTGTAATCCTACGCAATGGTGTTCATCATCCAACAAGAGTGTAGAGTATGCATTTATCTATTCTGTTATGTGATCAATGTTGAGAGTGTCCACTAGTGAAAGTCCGATCCCTAGGCCTTGTCCTAAATATCGCTATCACCGCTTGTTTATCGTTTTATCGCGTTACTACTCGCTGCAGTTACTACTTCTTGTTTACTCGTCCTAGGCAAAGCACTTTTCCGAGTGCCGTTGCTACTGCTTATTCATACCACCTGTATTTCACTATCTCTTCGCCGAACTAGTGCACCTATTAGGTGTGTTGGGGACACAAGAGACTTCTTGCTTTGTGGTTGCGGGGTTGCATGAGAGGGATATCTTTGACCTCTTCCTCCCTGAGTTCGATAAACCTTGGGTGATCCACTTAAGGGAAAACTTGCTGCTGTTCTACAAACCTCTGCTCTTGGAGGCCCAACACTGTCTACAGGAAAAGGAGGGGGGCGTAGACATCAAGCTATTTTCTGGCGCCGTTGCCGGGGAGGAAAGGTAAAAGGTACTCACACTCCGGATCTCGGCTACTAAGCTATTTTCCGGCGCCATTGTAAGTACTCGAAGCTATTTCCTTTAGATCCTGCAATTGCAACTTTTTGTTTCTTGTTTACACTAGTTTGGCATAATGGACAAAAATGAGCTTCTTATTCTATTTCCTGATTTAAGACATGGATGGTTTGATGCGAAAATTAAAAAACCTATGGAACCTTATTTGCATGCTGGTAGTAATATTAGTATGAACGCTTTGAACACCATTGTTGATAATATAGAAAATTCTAAGCTTGGGGAAGCTGGTTTTGATGAGCATGATATTTTTAGTCCCCCAAGCATTGAGGAGAAAATTTTCTTTGATGATACTTTGCCTCCTATTTATGATGATTATAATGATAGTGGTCTTTTGGTGCCACCTATTATGGAGAGTAAATTTTGTTGTGATTATACTATGCCTCCTACACTTGATGAGAATAATAATGATAGCTACTTTGTTGAATTTGCTCCCACTACAACTAATAAGAATGATTATGCTTATGTGGAGAGTAATGATACTTTTATGCATGAGAATAAGAATGCTTTATGTGATAGTTACATTGTTGAATTTGTTCATGATGCCACTGAAAGTTATTATGAGAGAGGAAAATATGGTTGTAGAAGTTTTCATGTTACTAAAACACCTCTCTTTTTGCTGAAAATCTTGAAGCTGCACTTGTTTTATCTTTCTATGCTTGTTGCATTATGCTTCTTGAATTTATTTATTTACAAGATTCCTATGCATAGGAAGCATGTTAGGCTTAAATTTGTTTTGAACTTGCTTCTTGATGCTCTCTTTTGCTTCAACTACTATTTCTTGCGAGTGCATCATTAAAACTGCTGAGCCCATCTTAATGGCTATAAAGAAAGAACTTCTTGGGAGATAACCCATGTGTTATTTTGCTACAGTAGCCTTGTTTTTATTTTGTGTCTTGGAAGTTGTTTACTACTGTAGCAACCTCTCCTTATCTTAGTTTTGTGTTTTGTTGTGCCAAGTGAAGTCGTTGATAGTAAGGTTCATACTAGATTTGGATTACTGCGCAGAAACAGATTTCTTTGCTGTCACGAATCTGGGCAAAATTCTCTGTAGGTAACTCAGAAAATTATGCCAATTTACGTGCGTGATCCTCAGATATGTACGCAATTTCATTCAATTTGAGCATTTTCATTTGAGCAAGTCTGGTGCCATTTTAAAATTCGTCTTTACGAACTGTTCTGTTTTGACAGATTCTGCCTTTTATTTCGCATTGCCTCTTTTGTTATGTTGGATGAATTTCTTTGATCCATTAATGTCCAAGTAGCTTTATGCAATGTCCGAAGTGTTAAGAATGATTGTGTCACCTCCGAACATGTTAATTTTTATTGTGCACTAACCCTCTTATGAGTTGTTTCGAGTTTGGTGTGGAGGAAGTTTTCAAGGATCAAGAGAGGAGTATGATGCAATATGATCAAGGAGAGTGAAAGCTCTAAGCTTGGGGATGCCCCGGTGGTTCACCCCTGCATATTCTAAGAAGACTCAAGCTGTCTAAGCTTGGGGATGCCCAAGGCATCCCCTTCTTCATCGACAACATTATCAGGTTCCTCCCCTGAAACTATATTTTTATTCCGTCACATCTTATGTGCTTTGCTTGGAGCGTCGGTTTGTTTTTGTTTTTGTTTTTGCTTGAATAAATGGATCCTAACATTCACTGTATGGGAGAGAGACACGCTCCGCTGTAGCATATTGACAAGTATGTCCTTAGGCTTTACTCATAGTATTCATGGCGAAGTTTCTTCTTCGTTAAATTGTTATATGGTTGGAATTGGAAAATGATACATGTAGTAATTGCTAAAATGTCTTGGATAATGTGATACTTGGCAATTGTTGTGCTCATGTTTAAGCTCTTGCATCATATACTTTGCACCCATTAATGAAGAAACATCTAGAGCTTGCTAATTTGGTTTGCATATTTGGTCTCTCTAAAGTCTAGATAATATCTAGTATTGAGTTTTGAACAACAAGGAAGACGGTGTAGATTCTTATAATGTTTACAATATGTCTTTTATGTGAGTTTTGCTGCACCAGTTCATCCTTGTGTTTGTTTTAAATAACCTTGCTAGCCTAAACCTTGTATCGAGAGGGAATACTTCTCATGCATCCAAAATACTTGAGCCAACCACTATGCCTTTTGTGTCCACCATACCTACCTACTACATGGTATTTCTCCGCCATTCCAAAGTAAATTGCTTGAGTGCTACCTTTAAAATTCCATCATTCGCCTTTGCAATATATAGCTCATGGGACAAATAGCTTAAAAACTATTGTGGTATTGAATATGTACTTATGCACTTTATCTCTTATTAAGTTGCTTGTTGTGCGATAACCATGTTTCGGGGACGCCATCAACTATTCTTTGTTGAATATCATGTGAGTTGCTATGCATGTCCGTCTTGTCCGAAGTAAGAGAGATCTACCACCTTAATGGTTGGAGCATACATATTGTTAGAGAAGAACATTGGGCCGCTAACTAAAGCCATGATCCATGGTGGAAGTTTCAGCTTTGGACATATATCCTCAATCTCATATGAGAATAATAATTGTTGCCACATGCTTATGCATTAAAGAGGAGTCCATTATCCGTTGTCCATGTTGTCCCGGTATGGATGTCTAAGTTGAGAATAATCAAAAGCGAGAAATCCAAAATGCGAGCTTTCTCCTTAGACCTTTGTACAGGCGGCATGGAGGTACCCATTGTGACACTTGGTTAAAACATGTGTATTGCGATGATCCGGTAGTCCAAGCTAATTATGACAAGGTGCGGGCACTATTAGTATACTATGCATGAGGCTTGCAACTTGTAAGATATAATTTACATAACTCATATGCTTTATTACTACCGTTGACAAAATTGTTTCATGTTTTCAAAATAAAAGCTCTAGCACAAATATAGCAATCGATGCTTTCCTCTTTGAAGGACCATTCTTTTTTACTTTTATGTTGAGTCAGTTCACCTATTTCTCTCCACCTCAAGAAGCAAACACTTGTGTGAACCGTGCATTGATTCTTACATACTTGCATATTGCACTTATTATATTACTCTATGTTGACAATTATCCATGAGATATACATGTTAAGTTGAAAGCAACCGCTGAAACTTAATCTTCCTTTGTGTTGCTTCAATACCTTTACTTTGATTTATTGCTTTATGAGTGAACTCTTATGCAAGACTTATTGATGCTTGTCTTGAAGTGCTATTCATGAAAAGTCTTTGCTTTATGATTCACTTGTTTACTCATGTCATTACCATTGTTTTGATCGCTGCATTCATTACATATGTTTACAAATAGTATGATCAAGGTTATGATGGCATGTCACTCCAGTAAATTATCTTTGTTATCGTTTTACCTCGCTCGGGACGAGCAGTAACTAAGCTTAGGGATGCTGATACGTCTCCGACGTATCGATAATTTCTTGTGTTCCATGCCACATTATTGATAATATCTACATGTTTTATGCACACTTTATGTCATATTCGTGCATTTTCCGGAACTAACCTATTAACAAGATGCCGAAGTGTCGCTGTCGTTTTCTCGCTGTTTTTGGTTTCAGAAATCCTAGTAAAGAAATATTCTCGGAATTGGACAAAATCAACGCCCAGGGTCCTATTTTGCCACGAAGCTTCCAGAAGACCGAAGAGGAGACGAAGTGGGGCCACGAGGTGGCCAGACTATAGGGCGGCGCGGCCCAAGCCCTGGCCGCGCCGACCTATAGTGTGGGCCCTCGTGTGGCCCCCGACCTGCCCTTCCGCCTACTTAAGGTCTCCGTCGCGAAAACCCTACCACGTTCGACGAAACCGCGAGAAAACCTTCCGGAGCCGCCGCCATCGCGAAGCCAAGATCCGGGGGACAGGAGTCTCCGTTCCGGCACGCCGCCGGGACGGGGAAGTGCCCCGGAAGGCTCCTCCATCGACACCACCGCCATCTCCATCAACGCTGCTATCTCCCATGAGGAGGGAGTAGTTCTCCATCGAGGCTCGGGGCTGTACCGGTAGCTATGTGGTTCATCTCTCTCCTATGTACTTCAATACAATAATCTCATGAGCTGCCTTACATGATTGAGATTCATATGATGATGCTTGTAATCTAGATGTCATTATGCTAGTCAAGTGGGTTTTACTTATGTGATCTCCGGAGACTCCTTGTCCCACGTGTGTAAAGGTGACAAGTGTGTGCACCGTGTGGGTCTCTTAGGCTATATTTCACCGAATACTTATTCACTCGTTATGAATGGCATAGTGAAGTGCTTATTTATATCTCTTTATGATTGCAATGTGTTTTGTATCACAATTTATCTATGTGCTACTCTAGTGATGTTATTAAAGTAGTTTTATTCCTCCCGCACGGTGTAATGGTGACAGTGTGTGCATCCGTGTTAGTACTTGGCGTAGGCTATGATTATGATCTCTTGTAGATTATGAAGTTAACTATTGCTATGATGGTATTGATGTGATCTATTCCTCCTACATAGTGTGAAGGTGACAGTGTGCATGCTATGTTAGTACTTGGTTTAGTCGTATTGATCTTTCATGCACTCTAAGGTTATTTAAATATGAACATCGAATTGTGGAGCTTGTTAACTCCGGCATTGAGGGTTCGTGTAATCCTACGCAATGGTGTTCATCATCCAACAAGAGTGTAGAGTATGCATTTATCTATTCTCGTTATGTGATCAATGTTGAGAGTGTCCACTAGTGAAAGTCTGATCCCTAGGCCTTGTTCCTAAATATCGCTATCGCCGCTTGTTTATTGTTTTACTGCGTTACTACTCGCTGCGTTACTACGCTTGTTTACTCGTCCTGGGCAAAGCACTTTTCCGGTGCCGTTGCCACTGCTCATACTTATTTATACCACCTGTATTTCACTATCTCTTCGCCGAACTAGTGCACCTATTAGGTGTGTTGGGGACACAAGAGACTTCTTGCTTTGTGGTTGCGGTGGTTGCATGAGAGGGATATCTTTGACCTCTTCCTCCCTGAGTTCGATAAACCTTGGGTGATCCACTTAAGGGAAAACTTGCTGCTGTTCTACAAACCTCTGCTCTTGGAGGCCCAACACTGTCTACAGGAAAAGGAGGGGGGCGTAGACATCAGTTATTCGCGACAATCCTCGTATTTTGCGAGCCTAGCGACGTCCTTGGCCTCTGGAACAATCACCTAGAGGCAATGTCTGAAGACTACAGCAGAAACTGCAAATGCAAGCACACTGTGGAACAGATGGTACTAAAAAATATCAGGGACATACTTCAGTCAATGGGAAAGGAAATTCAGTCATTTCCTCTACCAGAGATTGATGAACAACATGACACGACAGACGACGTACCTAGAGAGATGACCGAGGAGTTGTCGATCGAGGTAAATGTTGAGGACAGATCTTTACATGGGAGCCTAAACAAAGAGCAGAGAGCGGCCTACGATGAAATCCTAGCAACAATTGACAGCAAAAGAGGAGGCATATTCTTCGTCGATGGGCCGGGAGGCACAGGAAAAACTTTTCTTTACAGAGCACTCTTGGCCACGATACGCGGTCAGGGAAAGATTGCTCTAGCGACAGCCACTTCAGGTGTTGCCGCTTCCATAATGCCAGGAGGGAGGACAGCACACTCCAGGTTCAAGATTCCACTAAGAATAGATGAGGGAGCAATTTGTGGATTCACAAAACAGAGCAGGACAGCCAAGCTACTGCAAGTGGCTTCTCTAATAATCTGGGATGAAGCATCTATGACAAAGAGGCAGGCAGTTGAGGCGCTAGACAGAAGCATGAGGGACATAATGGACAGACCAGATCTTCTATTTGGCGGGAAAACGGTCGTATTTGGAGGAGACTTTAGACAAGTGCTCCCAGTTGTCCGAAAAGGTACAAGAGCTCAAATAGTAGATGCGTCACTAACCAGGTCAGATCTATGGAAATGCATGAGACAAATGAAGCTTGTGCGCAATATGAGGGCTCGGAACGACCCGTGGTTCGCGGAATACCTACTGCACATTGGAAACGGAACTGAGAAAACAAACGAGGGTGGCGAAATACTTTTACCTACAAGTATATGCGTGCCAAATAATCATAATGGCCTAGATAAACTCATCGACCATATCTACAGAACACCAGGCTCCTCCCTAGAAGATCCAAAATACATCACATCAAGAGCAATTTTAGCAACAAAGAATGATTGCGTCGACAAAATCAACCTAAAAATGATTGATCGATTCCAAGGGGAGGAGATGGTGTACTACAGCTTCGATTCCGTAGAAGAAGACCCATATGGATACTATCCAGAAGACTTCCTAAACAACCTTACCCCAAACGGACTGCCTCCACATATGCTAAAGCTCAAGATTAATTGTCCGATCATACTACTCAGGAATATCGACCCCGCTAATGGCCTCTGCAATGGCACAAGATTGGTGGTACGTGGATTCCATAAAAATGCAATTGACGCAGAGATTGTGCTAGGACAACATTCTGGAATGCGAGTTTTCTTGCCTCGAATACCATTATGCCCCTCGGACGAAGAAATGTTTCCGTTCCGTTTCAAGAGGAAACAATTTCCAGTCAGGCTCAGCTTCGCGATGACAATAAACAAATCACAAGGTCAGACAATACCAAATGTCGGCATCTACCTACCTAAACCGGTTTTCTCACATGGTCAACTATATGTCGCGCTTTCAAGAGCAACTGCAACATCAAACATAAAGGTACTAATAGGTACATGTGAAGAGGAGAATGAGAATACGAAAGAGGAAAAGAAGAAGGTGAACCAGAAGAAGAACAAGAAGATGGAAATAAGTACAAGCGAGACGTACACAAAGAATATTGTCCACACGGAAGTACTAACCAAATAGGTTAGGTAGCCTTCTGAAGGAAAAGTAAACCGCGCGTTATTATGTGTACACTGATTAATTCATGCTTATTGAATCTCTGATCACTCTTGTGATACAATTAAGTTTTTCTAGCTGTAACAATAATCATCCAGGGAGACTTTTCGGATGCATAAGGATAAGGTAGAGCTCTTTCGACCTTTTCATATTTGCTGAAGAAAAAATACAGCTAAAATACAAAGACAAACGACAACGCTAGCAAAAATTCAATTCTTTACCGTAACAGAACTCCACCACAATGGAAGGGGAACACATTCTCTCGTATAGACTATCCTCACAAAGGCACAGGGAATTGGGAAAATAAAAAATACGGAGTAGAATAAGAAAGCATCAAAGAATGCAGGACCGGATAGTTAATACCGGAGGAATTGCAGGGCAACAGCTGGGGCGGCGGCGTGCCAGACAACAGGCAGAAGAGGGCATCGTGGACCCTGCGGCTCAGTGGATACGGAGGGCGCGGTCGGTAGCAACTCAGCGAGAAGGTCGCGCCGCGATTCTACCCAGCGGCGAGGGCTGGGAGGACAGGGGATCTGGTAAGCGAAGCAGGCCGCGCCCGCGCAGGGGACGGTCCGCGCCGGGGGACAGGGCGCGAAGGAAGACGAACAACGGGAGAGGACAGAAGAGCACGAGAGGCTCCTTCTGAATCGACGACAACGAGGAACAGTCTGGTCACCCCTCTCCCTAGAATGCAGATTAATCTTTTTACTCCGTATTATCTTTTGCCTATTCCTCACTTCCTCACTTGCTACTTGGGCACGGGATGGTGCAGTACTTTATGTCCGTTGAGCCGAAAAATGTGTCTGCACTATCTCCAGCGGGGCGATGCAAGGTGATCGGGACGTCCATGGTGACGCAAATCTGATCCAAATATGCGTCTCCGATGTTGAACGGACGCGCAAAGTGTTTGCTCGTGTCTGGCGGACATTTCGTCGTGCACGTATGTCAGCGACACTGCGTCGATGCATCTTCTCAGGCGCGCCAGCGACTGGCGCTGAGGCGTCGCTTCGGCAGTCTGCGCCACGTTAATGGCGATGTCTCGCTTGCCGAGCGGCCGCCGCTCACCTCCGCTAACGCAATAATGGCGACGCCATGCGTCCCGCAACCGTCGCATGCCTGCGGCCTATATAAAGAGGGCGCGCGTCTTCTTCCTCATCCACTCCTCCAAACAAACCATAGCCGCCACAAGCTCCACCATAGCACCGCCTATGTCTTCCTGCGACGGAGCCAGGCCCGCGAGGAAATCCATGGCGGGTCCTGGTGGCCGGTGAGGCGGTCGAGGCCACGAGCATGGGCGCCCCGGGCCGGGCAGGGGCCGCCGTTGTGGAGCAGCTACGGCCCCACGGTCGCCATCACATGCGCCCTCCTCGTCTTTCGCAGGAGGGCCGCTGCTTCGAATTCCTCCTCCGCATCGACGACGACCCACTCGGCATCAAGCGGCTCCCGGACAAGTTCGTCGAGTTCGTCGATGGCGTCGAGCCGGCGCACTTGCAGCTACGGGAGGCCAGTTACAACTTATGTCAGCTGTGGAGGTCAATAAAATTCAAATAACCCGTAGCAACGCACGGGCATTTTTACTAGTACTAGGCTTATGATAACCCACAAGTATAGGGGATCGCGGCAGTCTTCGAGGGAAGTAAAACCCAAATTTATTGATTCGACACAAGGGGAGGTAAAGAATACTTATAAGCCTTAACAACTGAGTTGTCAATTCAGCTGCACCTGGAAAAGCACTAATAACAGGGGTGATATGAAAGCAGCACTAGTATGAGAGCAATAGTAATAGTAACACAAGCAGCAAAGTAGCAATAACACAGAGCAATGGCACCGGAAAATAGTTGATACTACTTCCAATGACATGTAGAACGAGTATATAATGATGAGAGATGGACCGGGGTTCCCAGCGATCTACACTAGTGGTAACTCTCCAATAACAAGTAACAAGTGTTGGGTGAACAAATTACAGCTTGGGCAATTGATAGGAATCAAAGCATTAAGACAGAACATCAAGATCATTAATCATGTAGGCATGTTTTCCATATATAGTCGTACGTGCTCGCAATGAGAAACTTGCACAACATCTTTTGTCCTACCAGCCGGGCCTCTAGTGAATCTACTGGATATTAAGGTACTCCTTTTAATAGAGTACCGGAGCAAAGCATTAACACTCCGTGAAAACATGTGATCCTCACATCACCACCATCCCCTCCGGTTGTCCCGATTTCGTCACTTCGGGGCCTTTGGTTCCGGACAGCGACATGTGCATACAACTTGTAGATACAATCTAAGCAATAAGTATAGAGCTTAAATCTAAGATCATGCCACTCGGCCCTAGTGACAAGCATTAAGCATAACAAGATTGCAAAGAACAATAACTTCACAAACTTTATAGATAGACTAATCATAATGTATCATCCATCGGATCCCAACAAACACAACACCGATTACATCAGATGGATCTCAATCATGTAAGGCAGCTCATGAGACCATTGTATTGAAGTACATGGGATAGAGAGTACCAACTAGCTATCGCTAGAACCCGTAGTCCATGGGGGAACTACTCACTGGAGCATGACTGGAGGCGATGGCGTCGATGGAGATGGCTTCCGGGGCACTTCCCGTCCCAAGCAGGGTGCCGGAATGCAGACTTCGTCCCCCGAATTGGAGTTTCGCGATGGCGGCGGCGCCCTGGAGTCTTTCCGGAGTTTTGTCAAAAGGTATCGAGTTTTTAGGTCGAAAGGGCTTATATAGGCGAAGAGGCGGCGCAGAGGGGCAACAGGGTGCCCTCCCCATAGGCCGGCGCGGCCGCAGGCCGGCCCACGCGGCCCTATGGTGTGGGGGCCCTGTGCCTCCCCTCCGACTCCCTTCGGTGTCCTGGTCCATCTCGGTGAATTATGATGTTTGGTCTTCGTTTCATCGAATTCCGAGAATATTGCCCGAACAGCCTTTCTGGAACCAAAAACAGCAGAAAACAAGAACTGGCACTGTGGCATCTTGTTAATAGGTTAGTTCCGGAAAATGCATAAAATCATCATAAAGTGCAAGCAAAACATGTAAGTATTGTCATAAAACAAGCATGGAACATCAGAAATTATGGATACGTTGGAGACGTATCAGCATCCCCAAGCTTAGTTCCTACTCGTCCTCGAGTAGGTAAACGATAAAAAGAATAATTTCTGTAATGACATGCTACTTACATAACCTTGATCATACTATTACAAAGCATATGAGATGAATGAAGTGACTCAAGGCAATGATCTATAGTTGCTAACAAATAGATAACATATAGCAAAACTTTTCATGAAGAGTACTTTCAAGACAAGCATCAAAAACCTTGCACAAGAGTTAACTCATAAAGCAATAGATTCAAAGTAAAGGCATCGAAGCAACACAAAGGAAGATTTAAGTTTCAGCAGTTGCTTTCAACTTTCAACATGCATATCTCATGGATAATTGTCAACATAAAGTAATATAATAAGTGCAAATAAGCAAGTATGTAAGAATCAATGCACAGTTGACACAAGTGTTTGCTTCTAAGATGGAAGGAAGTAGGTAAACCGACTCAACATAAAGTAAAAGAATGGCCCTTCGCAGAGGGAAGCATTGATTGCTATATTTGTGCTAGAGCTTTGGTTTTGAAAACATAAAGAGAGCATAAAAGTAAAGTTTTGAGAGGTGTTTGTTGTTGTCAACGAATGGTAGTGGGCACTCTAACCCCCTTGCCAGACAAACCTTCAAAGAGCGGCTCCCATTTTATTTTTATTTTTGTGTGGCACTCCTTCCAACCTTTCTTTCACAAACCATGGCTAACCGAATCCTCGGGTGCCTGCCAACAATCTTTTTTTGACACAAATACAGTAGGGAAAGGCTCCCTACTGTGTCATTTTCTATTAAATAATGGGGTGAATATTTACAATGGTGAAACACTTATTATATGTTCATAGGGTGTCAATCCATGATTGCATCCCTTCCTTAAGACTAGGCTTCGCTCTATGCATAGTTAGAGTGAAAGTGGCTCTAAATTTGCTAATGCATCTCTGAATATTTGGCGGATTCCCATTGAATATAGCATCATTCCGTTGGTCCCAAATACTCCAACATCCTATGATCATAACTTCCATAAAGAAATCCAAGGACATCCTTCTTTTGGCATCTTTCATCATCTGATAGAGATCCAGATCAACATTCCATTCTATACCGAGAGCCCACCGTAAGCTTTGACTCGAAAGTACATTCAAAGAATAAGTGCATATTTGTTTCCTCAGGGCAAGTCTCACATATGATGCAATCAGAGAACTCCACATAAAAGTGCTTGTGCTTCATCATCTCCTTTGTGTTGAGTCTACCATTGAGTAAGAGCCAGGCAAAGAATTTGTGCCTAGGAATGTTACAAGTTTTCCATATTGAAGTGATGCAATCTGGTGGTGAGTGATTACCAATAAGTTCCTTGTAAACCTTCT
This sequence comes from Lolium rigidum, assembly GCF_022539505.1. Lineage (NCBI taxonomy): Eukaryota > Viridiplantae > Streptophyta > Magnoliopsida > Poales > Poaceae > Lolium > Lolium rigidum. Next base: position 24,334 of record NW_025901427.1, read on the forward strand.
TTGTAGAAAAATTACTGCCCCAATTGAAAGACCAAATATCATCCATTGCTGTAATGTTTAAGTCCAGTAATTCCTGTTCCAGATTGTGTAGTTCTTCATGAGCAACAGTGCTGAGGGGAAGATGGAACATATCATATATATTTTCATTAGTAACTTCAACTGCCTTTTGGATTGTGATCTTTTGATTCTTAGCAAATGAGTGTGGATGGGGATATATGTCCTGCCTGATATCACTATTCCAACTGTCCTTCCGTAGGATCACTGATTTTCCATTATTTATATCCACATTTGTCATCTCCTTGTATTTATCGTGAAAAGTCAAACAGTCTCTCCACCAAAAGGAGGCCTTTGTGCTGATTGTTTGTGGGGTACCTCTGTTTTCATAATAAGCATGCCATATCAATTTGACCCAAGGGATGTCTGCATTGTTATAGAATTTGTGTAGGTTCTTCATGAGAAGGGCCTGATTCTGTATTCTGAGGTTCAAGATTCCTAGCCCTCCTTGATCTTTTGGTTTGCACATCATGTCCCAGCTTGCTAAGCATTTTCCTTGAATTTTATTTTCTCTCGTCGGACCAAAGAAACTGTCTTCCACTCTTTTCAAAGTGAACAAATATTGTGACCGGTACTTTAAATGAGCACATTGCATACATAGGTAAAGATTGAATCACCGAGTTTAATAATGTAAGCTTCCCAGTATAAGACATCAGTGATGAAATTCCAGATAGCTTCTTATCAATTCTTGAAACCATAGGCATAAGGTCAGATACTGATGGCCTTGTTGTGCCAAGAGGTAATCCCAAATATGTAAATGGCAAGCTCTCAACCTTGCATCCAAATATATTTGCCAGTTCAGTAGCTCTTGCATTATCAATATTGATAGGCACAAGGGTAGTCTTGTGATAATTCACATGTAGTCCAATGGATGCACTCGAATATTTGCGGAATATTCTTCAAGTGGATGAGTTGGTTATTATCAGCTGGCATAATCATAAGTGTATCATCTGCATATTGAACTATAGGAAATTTCTGTCCAAAATCATCAGCCAGTGGGAGATTAATAATTCCATTCTGCCATGCATCATTGATTGCACTTTGTAACAAATCTGCAGTGTTGACAAATAAAATAGGTGATAGGGGATCCCCCTGTCTCACACCTCTTTTGCAAATTATTTTCTTCCCTGGTACCCCATTTAACAATACTGATGTAGATGCTGAGTGTAAAATGTTGGATACAAGTTTGACCCACTTTTGTCCAAATCCTCTTGCTCTCAACATGCTAATAACTGCATTATAATCCACCTTATCAAATGCCTTCTCAAAGTCAATTTTGAGTATAATGATCTGCCAACAATCTCATACCATGAAGGAGTGCCTTTTTATTTTAGTTTTATAATGATGACACTCCTCCCCACCTTTGCTTTCTCAAGCCATGGCTAACCGAATCCTTCGGGTGCCGTCCAACAATCACATACCATGGAGGAGTGTCTATTTTTGTTAATTAATTTGGGACTGGGAATCCCATTGCCAGCTCTTTTTGCAAAGTTATTGGATAAGCGGATGAAGCCACTAGTCCATTGGCGAAAGTTGCCCAACAAGATTGAAAGATAAACACCACATACTTCCTCATGAGCTATTAAACATTGACACAAATCAAAGGTGATAAATTTTGAATTGTTTAAAGGTAGCACTCAAGCAATTTACTTTGGAATGGCGGAGAAATACCATGTAGTAGGTAGGTATGGTGGACACAAATGGCATAGTGGTTGGCTCAAGGTTTTGGATGCACGAGAAGCATTCCCTCTCGAGTACAAGGCTTTGGGCTAGCAAGGTTATTTGAAGCAAACACAAGTATGAACCGGTACAACAAAACTTACATAAGAACATATTGCAAGCATTATAATACTCTACACTTTCTTCCTTGTTGCTCAAACACTTTTACCAGAAAATATCTAGACCTTAAGAGAGACCAATCATGCAAACCAATTTCAACAAGCTCTACAGTAGTTATCCACTAATAAGTTTAAACTACATGAAAAAACTTAATCATGATCTACTTGAGAGCTCAAAACAATTGCCAAGTGTCAAATTATTCAAGACAATATGAGGCATTTTCTGTTTCCAACCAAATAACCATAAGTGATGTAGCTTCCAACTTTTATCATTGAACATTAAAGTAAAACGAAGAACAAGTGTTCATATGAAAAAGCGGAGCGTGTCTCTCTCCCAAACAAGGATTGCTAGGATCCGATCTTATTCAAACAAAAACAAGAATAAAAGCACATAGACGCACCAAGTAAAGCACATATGATGTGACCGAATAAAAATATAGTTTCAATAGAAGAAACCTGATAAGTTGATGAAGAAGGGGATGCCCAAGGCATCCCCAAGCTTAGACGCTTGAGTCTTCTTGAAATATGCAGGGATGAACCAGGGGGCATCCCCAAGCTTAGACTTTTTACTCTTCTTGATCATATATCATCCTCCTCTCTTGATCCTTGAAAACTTCCTTCACACCAAACTTCTCATAAACTTCATTAGAGGGGTTAGTACTCAAAAAACTTGAATTCACATTGGTCCTATAGTGACACATTGCAAGAACTCAATAAAACATTAGCTACAGCTCTCCACGTCTAGAAAGCCTTGCTTAAAGTCCGCAAGAGACAATGCAAAAAACAGAGATAGAATCTGCCAAAACAGAACAGCCAGTAAAGACGAATTTTAAAGAGGTACTTCCGTTGCTCAAATCAGAAAACTCAAAACTAATGAAAGTTGCGTACATATCTGAGAAACACGCACGTAAATTGGCATAATTTTCTGAGTTACCTACAGAGAAAACAGCCCAGATTCGTGACAGATAGAAATCTGTTTCTGCGCAGAAATCCAAATCTAGTATCAACCTTCGATTAGAGGCTTCACTTGGCACAACATTGCAATAAAATAAAGATAAGGAGAGGTTGCTACAGTAGTGATAACTTCCAAGACACAACAAAACAGTAACAAAATAAACACATGGGTTATCTCCCAAGAAGTTCTTTCTTTATAGCCATTAAGATGGGCTCAGCAGTTTTAATGATGCACTCGCAAGAAATAAGAGTTGAAGCAAAAGAGAGCATCAAAAAGCAAATTCAAAACACATTTAAGTCTAACCCACTTCCTATGCATAGGAATGCTGTACACAAATAAATTCATGAAGAACAAAGTGATAAGCATAAGAAGATAAAACAAGAGTAACTTCAAAATTTTAAGCATATAGAGAGGTGTTTTAGCACCATGAAAATTTCTACAACTATATTTTCCTCTCTCATAATAATTTTCAGTAGCTTCATGAACAAACTCAACAATATAACTATCACATAAAGCATGTTTCTCATGATCCATAAACACATAATTTTTATCAAGCTCAAAAATAGTGGGACTAAAACTTTCAAATCCACTTTTATCAATAATATAACAAGATGATTGATCAATCTCAAAAGATATGGGACTCATAGATAAAGTCAAGAACTCTCCAATCCCATTTTCATTAGTAGTATATTTATTAGTATCAAGTAACATAGGACCATCATCAAGAGCTTTATCATAAACATTTGCTACGCAAAATTCTTTAGTACCATGCATTTCGACATCAGGCACAAACAAAGCATTATCATAAGATTTATCAAAGTAGCATGGATTATCATAAATAACAGTAGCATAATTATTCTCACAATTTTTACTCATAGGGAATATTTCAAGAGAATCCACATGAACATAACATTCAACCTCTTTCGGTAAGCATGGAGGACAATCAAATAGTGTAAGAGATAAAGAGTTACTCTCATTAGAAGGTTGGCATGGGTAGCTAATCCATTCTTCCTCCTTTTGTTCATCACTCTCCTCTTCTTTTTCATCCAATGAGCTTTCAGGTTCATCAATTTCCTCCTCTTTTTCATCCAATGAGCTTTCGGGTTCATCAATTTCTTCTTCCACGAGTCCCTGCAAATTGTGAGTGCATTCTTGTGCATTAATGAGTCTCTCTTTATAATCAATGATATAAGGATTATCAGTGTAACTTTTATTGCAAAAATTAAGGATAGAAGAGACATAATCTTTAAGGTCCTTACAAACAACACAAGTTTCATAATTTTTAACCATGAAGGATTCTATCTCAGAGGCTCCCATAAATATGACAAAGTGTTCTACCTCTTCAAACCCAAAATGAATATAGCTATTCCGATTATAGTTCTTAATTAAATATTCCTCACTAAAGCCACATTGAAATTTAAGATGTTTAGTGTCCTGTTGAGAGCAACAGTTTATATCATGGCGTTTAAGCAAGATTTTAGCAATTGTATTCAATTTTTCTATCACAGCACTCATCACTTTTCCCGCTCTTGATTCTCTATAATTATTATATAATTCAATAAGCTCCAAATAGGTTGTAGGTTCTCCCATAATAGCAGTTTTTAATTTTTTGGTTTTTCAAATTTTTATGGATTTTCGGGTATATAGAGAAAATAAAACAAGACAAAAATAAACTAAGCGAAAGTAAACTAAGCAAAGTAATACTAGACAGAAATAAACTAAGCACAAATAAACTAAACAAAAGTAAACTAAGCAAAACAAAATAAAATAAAATAGAGAGAGAGGTAGAGTGTACTCCCAGTGTGAACTTATGAGTAGAGCTATGCCTCCCCGGCAACGGCGCCGTAAACAGATCTTGATAACCCACGAGTATAGGGGATCGCGGCAGTCTTCGAGGGAAGTAAAACCCAAATTTATTGATTCGACACAAGGGTAGGTAAAGAATACTTATAAGCCTTAACAACTGAGTTGTCAATTCAGCTGCACTGAAAAGCACTAATAACAGGGGTGATGTGAAAGCAGCGAGTAGTATGAGAGCAATAGTAATGAGTAACACGACAGCAGTAGCAATAACACAGGGAGCAATGGCACCGGAAAATAGTTGATACTACTTCCAATGACATGTAGAACGAGTATATAATGATGAGAGATGGACCGGGGTTCCCAGCGATCTACACTAGTGGTAACTCTCCAATAACAAGTAACAAGTGTTGGGTGAACAAATTACAGTTGGGCAATTGATAGGAATCAAAGCATTAAGACAGAACATCAAGATCATTAATCATGTAGGCATGTTTTCCATATATAGTCGTACGTGCTCGCAATGAGAAACTTGCACAACATCTTTTGTCCTACCAGCCGGTGGCAGCCGGACCTCTAGGGAATCTACTGGATATTAAGGTACTCCTTTTAATAGAGTACCGGAGCAAAGCATTAACACTCCGTGAAAACATGTGATCCTCACATCACCACCATCCCTCCGGTTGTCCCGATTTCTGTCACTTCGGGCCTTTGGTTCCGGACAGCGACATGTGCATACAACTTGTAGATACAATCTAAGCAATAAGTATAGAGCTTAAATCTAAGATCATGCCACTCGGGCCCTAGTGACAAGCATTAAGCATAACAAGATTGCGAGCAACAATAACTTCACAAACTTTATAGATAGACTAATCATAATGTATCATCCATCGGATCCCAACAAACACAACACCGATTACATCGAGATGGATCTCAATCATGTAAGGCAGCTCATGAGACCATTGTATTGAAGTACATGGGATAGAGAGTACCAACTAGCTACTGCTAGAACCCGTAGTCCATGGGGGAACTACTGACGGAGCATGATGGAGGCGATGGCGTCGATGGAGATGGCTTCCGGGGGCACTTCCCCGTCCCGGCAGGGTGCCAGAACAGAGACTTCTGTCCCCCAAATTGGAGTTTCGCGATGGTGGCGGCACCCCTGGAGTCTTTCTGGAGTTTCGTCAAAAGGTATCGAGTTTTTAGGTCGAAAGGGCTTATATAGGCGAAGAGGCGGCGCATGAGGGGCAACAGGGTGCCCTCCCCATAGGCCGGCGCGGCCAGGGGCTGGCCCGCGCGGCCCTATGGTGTGGGGGCCCCAAGCCTCCCCTCTGACTCCCCTTCGGTGTCCTGGTCCGTCTCGGTGAATTATGATGTTTGGTCTTCGTTTCGTCGAATTCGAGAATATTGCCCGAACAGCCTTTACGGAACCAAAAACAGCAGAAAACAGGAACTGGCACTGTGGCATCTTGTTAATAGTTTAGTTCCGGAAAACGCATAAAATCATCATAAAGTGCAAGCAAAACATGTAAGTATTGTCATAAAACAAGCATGGAACATCAGAAATTATGGATACGTTGGAGACGTATCAGAAACTGCATAACAGAAGTCTGTCAATTAAAATTGACACTTGGAAGGGGTGCTTCAGATCCCTTAAGTTCCACAAAAGTGGTCATGTGGACAAAACTAGCCAGACATTGTGCAGTTGGAGAATCTCCAACCCCCTAAATTTCACTATTTTAATCATCGGCCAGCCATGGGAATGCCTCAGATAAATGAGAAATATATCCATTTGGTGCCAAATATAAACGAGCAGGACCAATTAAGACAGATTAGACAACAACCATTCTGGGATTCATATAAACTGACATATTATTTCAATGTTTAACCCATGATCCCAATATAAGGGAAGGAGAAACAAACAAATGAACCATTTTGTGCCTAAAAATAAAAGATGGGTCAGCCAAAAAGAAACAACAAATCTTATTTATGATACCCACTGAAGGTGGATTTCCTACTACAGAAGGTGGCATTGGATTAATCAACAGTGAAATCAGAAAAAAAAAGTCTTACAAAAAACAAATATGCTCATTATATCCCACAACAAGCATGCCAAAAAGTGGCAAGGTTTATATGTTTTAATCATCAGTCAACTCAATGAATCAAGGACTAATAACCAATTGAATCATCATCTGACTCATATTCACCAAGCAAAACATTCTTATCATGTATGGATGAAATCCAGAAGACATAACGGTATGGGGAAGTGCATGAGCAATCAAACATTATGTGGCTAGAATAAAATGCCAGATCATTTAAGTTAAGCAGAACAATTAAATTGGTTTAATCATGATCAAACAAAAAAAAGATTAGACAGGAAATAGAACAAATTTGAGAAGCTAGCAGGAAAATGAACGAAGACGTGCAGTCATATAAATAGCATGATTTATTTCAAACCAGTTATGCTATCTATATGGAG
>NW_025901428.1:0-80141 GCF_022539505.1 Lolium rigidum
CGTCTTCATCAACAACCGAACGTGTGACCAAGTACGGAGGTGCTTTGCCCGTTCGTGGCGCCGGAAGCGATCGTGATCAAGATCTTCTACGCGCTTTTGCAAGCGGCAAGTGAACGTCTACCGCAGCAACAAGAGCCTCATCTTGTAGGCTTTGGAATCTCTTCAAGGGTGAGACTCGATACCCCCTCGTTGTTACCATCTTCTAGATTGCATCTTGGCTTGGATTGCGTGTTCGCGGTAGGAAATTTTTTGTTTTCTATGCAACGTTATCCTTCATGAACAGAACCATGCAGATTTAGAAAAAAGGACAAAGGAAATACATGTGCATTTCATCTTCCATGTTGTCACACTGGGAGCAGTTTTCATGTATGTGTTTAGAGAACTTACTTGCTCTCTTACCCGTAGGTAGTGCTTTCCTTAGAAGCCTCCAAGCAAAAGTCTGCACCCTTGGCACCATGTGCTTATCCTGCCAAACCTGATTTAGAAGCGCAATAGTTTGTGGCTGAACAATTTTTGGTCGTTGTCTTGCCGGCAGATCAAGGTGGTTGAAACAATGTTTATACGCACTTTTGGAGGAGAAATTGCCTGCAGGTGTTAGTTTCCAAATCAAAGTATCTTGTCCAGCAGCTTTAAGTATGGGAGTTTGAAGAATATCATTTGCTATCTCAGGACTGAACAGAGAGTTAATAAGATTAGCATTCCAAGTCTTTTGGTTTGGCAGCCAGAGTTCTTTAACAGTAGCAGGATACCTAAAAGGATGATCTTGGATAATAATATGATCATAAATTTCTTCCCATCTCGAGAACCAAGGGGAGCTCCAAATAGAACTATTACCATCTACTATCTGATAGGTAGAGGATGAAATTAAGAGGGGCTTTACCTTGAGAATTGCATACCAGAAAGCTGATTTTGGCATGTTTGTTTTTGCTCTCCAGATGGATGTGTCGTGGTGATATTTTTCCTTGAGGATCAAAGCAATCTGACTGTGTGGTTCTTTTGCCAACCTCCATGTCGCCGAAAGAATGAGCCCCTGGTTGATTGCCTGCAAGTTCCTGGTACCTAAGCCACCAATTTTCTTTTCGGTGCAAATGTCAGCCCATGCTCTTAGACACAAGCTTTTAGTAGTAGGCTCATCTCTTACACATGTCCACCAGAAGTTTCTAATGATAGCTGTGAGTTTTGCAATAAACTTCTTGGAGAAAATAATATTAGACATGTAATAAACAGGTATGGAGGCAAACACAGATTTAATAAGGGTGAGCCTAGCAGCATGAGAGAGCCTGTTAGCCTTATAGGATGAAAGTTTGAATTTAAATTTATCGTAGACAAAATTGTAGGCTGCAGATCTGTCCTTTGCAGGCAAAATAAGCGGATGACCAAGATGAATGGTGCTGGCATCTAAATCCGGAACCTGAAATATTTGTTTTATGTCTTGTTTGGCCTGCAAAGTTACCCTTTTACTAAATAAAATGGCTGATTTGTTCCAATTGGGGACCTGACCCAACTGCAGACAAAATTGATGTAAAATATTGGAAATAGTATATGCCTCCTGCACATTAGCTTTACCACATACCAACAAATCATCGGCAAACATTAAAGAGTGTATAGGAGGGCATTCTGGTCCAAGAGAGATACCTGATAGGTGGTTGGCTTGCAGCGCTTCTTGAAGTGCTAGAGATAGTTCATTCACTGCAAGAACAAAAAGTGAAGGGGACAGAGGACACCCCTGTCGAATACCTCGACTACTTTTAAAGTGAGCAAAATATTGACCATTTATAATAACAGAAAAGGTCGGTGAGGAAATACAAGCATGTACAAGATTTATGAAATGACTATGCAGCCCCTTACGTTGCAAAGCCGAGACGATGAAGTGTCACTCGAACGTGTCAAAAGCTTTTGCCAGATCTATTTTGACCATAAAATCTTGGCTATCGCAAGAAGCTAGAGAGAAAGAATGTGTAATTTCTTGAGCAACTATGATGTTATTTGAGATACGCCTACCTTCGATGAAAGCTTGTTGCGAGGGATGCACATAGTCAGGCAAGTGGTTTTTCAAACGGTTCGCAAGAGATTTTGCAATAAGTTTGTAAATCACATTGCACAAGCTGATTGGCCTATAATCAGAAGGTAAATGGCAAGCCAATTTTTTCCAGATTGAGGGTGATACGTCTCCAACGTATCGATAATTTCTTGTGTTCCATGCCACATTATTGATGTTATCTACATGTTTTATGCACACTTTATATCATATTCGTGCATTTTCTGGAACTAACCTATTAACAAGATGCCGAAGTGCCGATTCTTGTTTTCGCTGTTTTTGGTTTCGAAATCCTAGTAAAGAAATATTCTCGGAATTGGACGAAATAAAAGCCCGGAGGCCTATTTTCTCACGAAGCTTCCGGAAGTCCGAAGGAGAGACGAAGAGGGGCCACGGGGGAGCCAAACCCTAGGGCGGCGCGGCCCCCCTTGGCCGCGCGGCCACGTGGTGTGGGCCCCCGTGCCGCCTCTTGACTTGCCCTTCCGCCTACAAATAGCCTCCGTGACGAAACCCCCGGTACCGAGAGCCACGATACGGAAAACATTGCGAGACGCCGTCGCCGCCGATCCCATCTCGGGGGATCCCGGAGATCGCCTCCGGCACCCTGCCGGAGAGGGGATTCATCTCCCGGAGGACTCTACACCGCCATGGTCGCCTCCGGAGTGATGAGTGAGTAGTCTACCCCTGGACTATGGGTCCATAGCAGTAGCTAGATGGTTGTCTTCTCCCCATTGTGCTATCATTGTCGGATCTTGTGAGCTGCCTATCATGATCAAGATCATCTATATGTAATTCTATATGTTGCGTTTGTTGGGATCCGATGAATAGAGAATACTTGTTATGTTGATTATCAAAGTTATGCTTATGTGTTGTTTATGATCTTGCATGCTCTCCGTTATTAGTAGATGCTCTGGCCAAGTAGATGCTTTTAACTCCAAGAGGGAGTACTTATGCTCGATAGTGGGTTCATGCACGCATTGACACACGGGACGATGTGACGAAAGTTCTAAGGTTGTGTTGTCTTGTTGCCACTAGGGATAAAACATTGATGCTATGTCTAAGGATGTAGTTGTTGATTACATTACGCACCATACTTAATGCAATTGTCTGTTGCTTGCAACTTAATGCTGGAGGGGTTCGGATGATAACTTCGAAGGTGGACTTTTTAGGCATAGATGCGGTTGGATGGCGGTCTATGTACTTTGTCGTAATGCCCAATTAAATCTCACTATACTCATCATGATATGTATGTGCATGGTCATGCTCTCTTTATTTGTCAATTGCCCAAGCGTAATTTGTTCACCCAACATGCTTGTTCGTCTTATGGGAGAGACACCTCTAGTGAGCTGTGGACCCCGGTCCAATTCTCTTTACTTGAAATACAATCTACTGCAATACTTGTTTCTACTGTTTTCTCTGCAAACAATCATCTTCCACACAATACGGTTAATCCTTTGTTACGACAAGCCGGTGAGATTGACAACCTCAACTGTTTCGTTGGGGCAAAGTAGCTTGGTTGTGTTGTGCGGGTTCCACGTTGGCGCCGGAATCTCCGGTGTTGCGCCGCACTACATCCCGCCGCCATCAACCTTCAACGTGCTTCTTGGCTCCTCCTGGTTCGATAAACCTTGGTTTCTTTACGAGGGAAAACTTGCTGCTGTGCTCATCATACCTTCCTCTTGGGGTTGCCCAACGAACGTGTGAAATACACGCCATCAAGCATATTTTACGGCGCCGTTGCCGGGGAGATCAAGACACGCTGCAAGGGGAGTCTCCACTTCTCAATCTCTTTACTTTGTTTTTGTCTTGCTTTATTTTATTTACTACTTTGTTTGCTGCACTATATCAAAATACAAAAAAATTAGTTGCTAGTTTTACTTTATTTGCTATCTTGTTTGCTATATCAAAAACACAAAAAAATTAGTTTACTTGCATTTACTTTATCTAGTTTGCTTTATTTACTATTGCTAAAATGGCCAACGCTGAAAATACTAAGTTGTGTGACTTCACAACCACAAATAATAATGATTTCTTATGCACACCTATTGCTCCACCTGCTACTACAGCAGAATTCTTTGAAATTAAACCTGCTTTACTGAATCTTGTCATGAAAGATCAATTTTCTGGAATTAGTTCTGATGATGCTGCTGCCCATCTTAATAATTTTGTTGAACTATGCGAAATGCAAAAATATAAAGATGTAGATGGTGATATTATTAAACTAAAATTGTTCCCTTTCTCATTAAGAGGAAGAGCTAAAGATTGGTTGCTATCTCTGCCTAAGAATAGTATTGATTCATGGACTAAATGCAAGGATGCTTTTATTGGTAGATATTATCCCCTGCTAAAATTATATCTTTGAGGAGTAGCATAATGAATTTTAAACAATTAGATACTGAACATGTTGCTCAAGCTTGGGAAAGAATGAAATCTCCGGTTAAAAATTGCCCAACCCATGGACTGACTACTTGGATGATCATCCAAACCTTCTATGCGGGACTAAATTTTTCTTCGCGGAATTTATTGGATTCAGCTGCTGGAGGTACCTTTATGTCCATCACTCTTGGTGAAGCAACAAAGCTTCTTGATAATATGATGATCAACTACTACTGAATGGCACACGGAAAGAGCTCCACAAGGTAAGAAGGTAAATTCTGTTGAGGAATCCTCTTCCTTGAGTGATAAGGTTGATGCTATTATGTCTATGCTTGTGAATGATAGGACTAATGTTGATCCTAATAATGTTCCGTTAGCTTCATTGGTTGCACAAGAAGAACATGTTGATGTAAACTTCATTAAAAATAATAATTTCAACAACAATGCTTACCGGAACGATTCTAGTAATAACTATAGGCCATATCCTTATAATAATGGCAACGGCTATGGTAATTCTTATGGAAATTCTTACAACAATAATAGGAATCCACCCCCTGGACTTGAAGCCATGCTTAAAGAATTTATTAGTACACAAACTGCCTTTAATAAATCTGTTGAGGAAAAGCTCAATAAAATTGATATTCTTGTTTCTAGAGTTGATAGTCTTGCCTCGATGTTGATCTTTTGAAATCGAAAGTTATGCCTAATAGGGATATTGAAAATAAAATTGTTACTACAGCAAATGCCATTCAAGTTAGAATTAATGAGAATATAAGATTAATGGCTGAAGCTGCGTGCTAGGTGGGATAGAGAAGAAAATGAAAAACTAGCTAAAGAGAAGAATATAGCTAAAGTTTGGACTATTACCACCACTAGTAATGCTAATGCTACACATGTTGCTGCACCTCCTACTCATACTAATAAAAGAATTGGTGTTAGCAATGTTTCCACTTCTAATGCAAAGCGCGAAAAACTGCACTGAAGCTGCTAAAGCTGCTGAAATTGCACTGTGATAAAGGCTGCTGAAATTTTTTCCAACATTGGGGATGATGATCCCATTGCTTTAGATTATAATGGTTTGAACTTTGATGATTGCCACATCTCTGAAGTTATAAAGTTCTTGCAAAAACTTGCTAAAAGTCCTAATGCTAGTACTATAAATTTGGCTTTCACGCATCATATTACAAATGCTCTCATAAAAGTTAGAGAAGAGAAACTAGAGCGCGAAGCCTCTATTCCTAAAAAGCTAGAAGATGGTTGGGAGCCCATCATTAAGATGAAGGTTAAAGATTTTGATTGTAATGCTTTATGTGATCTTGGTGCAAGTATTTCGTTATGCCGAAGAAAATTTATAATATGCTTGACTTGCCACCGCTGAAAAATTGTTATTTGGATGTTAATCTTGCTGATCATTCTACAAAGAAACCTTTGGGTAAAGTTGATAATGTTCGCATTACCGTTAACAATAACCTTGTTCCCGTTGATTTTGTTGTCTTGGATATTGAATGCAATGCATCTTGTCCAATTATATTGGGAAGACCTTTTCTTCGAGCTTGTTGGTGCTATTATTGATATGAGGGAAGGTAATATAAAATATCAATTTCCTCTCAAGAAAGGTATGGAACACTTCCCTAGAAAGAGAATGAAGGTACCTTATGATTCTATTATTAGAACAAATTATGATGTTGATGCTTCATCTCTCGATGTTACTTGATACACACTTTACGCGCCTAGGCTGAAAGGCGTTAAGAAAAGCGCTTATGGGAGACAACCCATGTTTTTACCTACAGTACTTTGTTTTTATTTTGTGTCTTGGAAGTTGTTTACTACTGTAGCAACCTCTCCTTATCTTAGTTTTGAGTTTTGTTGTGCCAAGTTAAGCCGTTGATAGAAAAGTAAGTACTAGATTTGGATTACTGCGCAGTTCCAGATTTCTTTGCTGTCACGAATCTGAGCCCACTGCCCTGCAGGAAGCTCAGAAAATTATGCCAATTTACGTGCATGATCCTCAGATATGTACGCAACTTTCATTCAATTTGAGCATTTTCATTTGAGCAAGTCTGGTGCCATTTTAAAATTCGTCAATACGAACTGTTCTGTTTTGACAGATTCTGCCTTTTATTTCGCATTGCCTCTTTCGCTATGTTGGATGAATTTCTTTGATCCACTAATGTCCAGTAGCATTATGCAATGTCCAGAAGTGTTAAGAATGATTGTGTCACCTCTGAATATGTCAATTTATATTGTGCACTAACCCTCTAATGAGTTGTTTCGAGTTTGGTGTGGAGGAAGTTTTCAAGGATCAAGAGAGGAGTATGATGCAACATGATCAAGGAGAGTGAAAGCTCTAAGCTTGGGGATGCACCCGGTGGTTCACCCCTGCATATATCAAGAAGACTCAAGCGTCTAAGCTTGGGGATGCCCAAGGCATCCCCTTCTTCATCAACAAATTATCGGGTTCCTCCACTGAAACTACATTTTTATTCGGCCACATCTTATGTGCTTTTTCTTGGAGCGTCGGTTTGTTTTTGTTTTTGTTTTGTTTGAATAAAATGGATCCTAACATTCACTTTATGGGAGAGATACACACTCCGCTGTAGCATATGGACAAATATGTCCTTGGTTTCTACTCATAGTATTCATGGCGAAGTTTCTCCTTCGTTAAATTGTTATATGGTTGGAATTGGAAAATGATACATGTAGTAATTGCTATAAATGTTTTGGGTAATGTGATACTTGGCAGTTGTTGTGTTCATGTTTAAGCTCTTGCATCATATGCTTTGCACCCATTAATGAAGAAATACATAGAGCATGCTAAAATTTGGTTTGCATATTTGGTTTCTCTAAGGTCTAGATAATTTCTAGTTTTGAGTTTGAACAACAAGGAAGACGGTATAGAGTATTATAATGCTTTCAATATGTCTTTTATGTGAGTTTTGCTGTACTAGTTCATCCTTGTGTTTGCCTCAAACAACCTTGCTAGCCTAAACCTTGTATCGAGAGGGAATACTTCTCATGCATCCAAAATACTTGAGCCAACCACTATGCCATTTGTGTCCACCATACCTACCTACTACATGGTATTTTCCGCCATTCCAAAGTAAATTGCTTGAGTGCTACCTTTAAAATTCCATCATTCACCTTTGCAATATATAGCTCATGGGACAAATAGCTTAAAAACTATTGTGGTATTGAATATGTAATTATGCACTTTATCTCTTATTAAGTTGCTTGTTGTGCGATAACCATGTTTGCGGGAACGCCATCAACTCATTGTTGAATTTCATGTGAGTTGCTATGCATGTTCGTCTTGTACGAAGTAAGGGCGATCTACACTTGAGTTGAATGGTTTGAGCATGCATATTGTGAGAGAAGAACATTGGGCCGCTAACTAAAGCCATGTTCCATGGTGGAAGTTTCGAGTTTTGGACAAACATCCTCAAATCTCTAATGAGAAAAGAATTAATTGTTGTTGAATGCTTAAAGCATTAAAAGAGGAGTCCATTATCCGTTGTCTATGTTGTCCCGGTATGGATGTCTAAGTTGAGAATAATCAAAAGCGAGAAATCCAAATGCGAGCTTTCTCCTTAGACCTTTGTACGGGCGGCATAGAGGTACCCCTTTGTGAAACTTGGTTAAAGCATATGTATTGCGGTGATAATCCAGGTAGTCCAAGCTAATTAGGACAAGGTGCGAGCACTATTAGTACACTATGCATGAGGCTTGCAACTTATAAGATATAATTTACATGATGCATATGCTTTATTACTACCGTTGACAAAATTGTTTCATGTTTTCAAAATCAAAGCTCTAGCACAAATATAGCAATCGATGCTTTTCCTCTATGAGGACCATTCTTTTACTTTTATGTTGAGTCGGTTCACCTATTTCTCTCCACCTCAAGAAGCAAACACTTGTGTGAGCTGTGCATTGATTCTTACATACTTGCTTATTGCACTTATTATATTACTCTATGTTGACAATATCCATGAGATATACATGTTACAAGTTGAAAGCAACCGCTGAAACTTAATCTTCTTTTGTGTTGCTTCAATACCTTTACTTTGAATTATTGCTTTATGAGTTAACTCTTATGCAAGACTTATTGATGCTTGTCTTGAAGTACTATTCATGAAAAGTCTTTGCTTTATGATTCACTTGTTTACTCATGTCATACACATTGTTTTGATCGTTGCATTCTCTACATATGCTTTACAAATAGTATGATCAAGTTTATGATGGCATGTCACTCCAGAAATTATCTTTGTTATCGTTTTACCTGCTCGGGACGAGCAGAACTAAGCTTGGGGATGCTGATACGTCTCCAACGTATCGATAATTTCTTGTGTTCCATGCCACATTATTGATGTTATCTACATGTTTTATGCACACTTTATATCATATTCGTGCATTTTACGGAACTAACCTATTAACAAGATGCCGAAGTGCCGATTGCTTGTTTTACTGCTGTTTTTGGTTTCAGAAATCCTAGTAAAGAAATATTCTCGGAATTGGACGAAATAAAAGCCCGGAGGCCTATTTTCTCACGAAGCTTCCGGAAGTCCGAAGGAGAGACGAAGAGGGGCCACGGGGAGCCAAACCCTAGGGCGGCGCGGCCCCCCCTTGGCCGCGCGGCCATGTGGTGTGGGCCCCCGTGCCGCCTCTTGACTTGCCCTTCCGCCTACAAATAGCCTCCGTGACGAAACCCCCGATGCCGAGAGCCACGATACGGAAAACATTGCTGAGACGCCGTCGCCGCCGATCCCATCTCGGGGGATCCCGGAGATCGCCTCCGGCACCTGCCGGAGAGGGGATTCATCTCCCGGAGGACTCTACACCGCCATGGTCGCCTCCGGAGTGATGAGTGAGTAGTCTACCCCTGGACTATGGGTTCATAGCAGTAGCTAGATGGTTGTCTTCTCCCCATTGTGCTATCATTGTCGGATCTTGTGAGCTGCCTATCATGATCAAGATCATCTATATGTAATTCTATATGTTGCGTTTGTTGGGATCCGATGAATAGAGAATACTTGTTATGTTGATTATCAAAGTTATGCTTATGTGTTGTTTATGATCTTGCATGCTCTCCGTTATTAGTAGATGCTACGGCCAAGTAGATGCTTTTAACTCCAAGAGGGAGTACTTATGCTCGATAGTGGGTTCATGCCTGCATTGACACACGGGACAGTGACGAGAAAGTTCTAAGGTTGTGTTGTGCTTGTTGCCACTAGGGATAAAACATTGATGCTATGTCTAAGGATGTAGTTGTTGATTACATTACGCACCATACTTAATGCAATTGTCTGTTGCTTGCAACTTAATGCTGGAGGGGTTCGGATGATAACTTTGAAGGTGGACTTTTTAGGCATAGATGCGGTTGGATGGCGGTCTATGTACTTTGTCGTAATGCCCAATTAAATCTCACTATACTCATCATGATATGTATGTGCATGGTCATGCTCTCTTTATTTGTCAATTGCCCAATCGTAATTTGTTCACCCAACATGCTTCGTTCGTCTTATGGGAGAGACACCTCTAGTGAGCTGTGGACCCCGGTCCAATTCTCTTTCTTGAAATACAATCTACTGCAATACTTGTTTCTACTGTTTTCTCTCGCAAACAATCATCTTCCACACAATACGGTTAATCCTTTGTTACGGCAAGCCGGTGAGATTGACAACCTCACTTGTTTCGTTGGGGCAAAGTAGCTTGGTTGTGTTGTGCGGGTTCCACGTTGGCGCCGAAATCTCTGGTGTTGCGCCGCACTACATCCCGCCGCCATCAACCTTCAACGTGCTTCTTGGCTCCTCCTGGTTCGATAAACCTTGGTTTCTTTCTGAGGGAAAACTTGCTGCTGTGCTCATCATACCTTCCTCTTGGGGTTGCCCAACGAACGTGTGAAATACACGCCATCAGAGGGCAATGTGCGTGTCATTGAGATGGGATGGAAGTATACCTGTGTTGTAGAAATTGTTGATCAAAGCCGTGACATCATCCCCTATCCAACTCCAGGCCGCCAAGTAGAAGGCTACATTGAAGCCATCCGGTTCCGGTGATGCATTCTTTTTCATAGATTTGAGTATCTTCCAAATTTCCTGCTTACTTGGGATTGAGTTTGTGAAATCCGATGATTCATGAGGAACGGTTGTGCTTGGTAGTGTCCTGCCATTGTTAGACCGGTTCGAACAGAAAATATTTTTGAAATAGCTTACAAATTCAGCTGCAATATCATTGGGGTCATGAAGATAATTACCATGAGCATCTGCAATAGAGACTATTCGGTTTCGTCGTCTACGCTTAAGGACAGCATTATGAAAGTAGGAAGTGTTCCTATCACCTTGAGCCGCCCAATGCTTCTTTGCCCTTTGTCTGTAGTATTCTGTAAGTTTTGTCATGGTTTCTTCATATTGTCCAATAAGTGTAGCCTCCATTGAATGATCTTGATCATGTATTGGCTTGACCTGTATAGCGTTGATCTGATCTTGAATGTGTCTAGTTGTTGCTGTATGGGTTTCTTCTTTTTACACCACCTTTTTAATGTTCCTGCAAGGCTAGTGGTCCTGGCATGGAAAGGCTTATTAATAGAAGAGGTCCAAGCATTCTTTGCAATGCCCTGAAAATCATCTTCAAAGGTCCACCAGTTCTCAAATTTAAAGTGAAGTTTGGGCCTACGGAATTGAGATTCAGTGGAAAGCAAAATAGGAGCATGATCACCAATAATGATAGGCAGGTTAAAAAATTAGTGTTGGGAAACAAACCACACCATTCAGTGTTTGCAAAACAACGATCCAGTCTTTGCAAAATAAGATTAGAAGAGAAACGTTTGTTCGACCAAGTATAAGCCGGACCGCTGTACCCCAGATCAAAGAGACCACAATGCTTAACATAGGAATTAAAAGCACGCATGCGGTACCTATTTACATTAACTGAAGTGGTGTCTGCTTCACACATGATTTCATTCATATCACCTAAGCACACTACAGGCTTCCCTAGGTTATCATTCACAAAAGTGGAAATTTGCTCCCAGATCATCCTAGTGTGGCGATGATGGGGATCACCATAAACACAAGCTAGCGCAAATTCCACATTAGTAGGTATATGTAAAACTACCGCTAAAATCACATAGTGATTGGAGAACTTGATGAAAATAGTGACTTCATCTGACCAAAGCATCCAAAGCCCACCCGAGAGACCAATAGATGGAATAACAAAGCTATCAGAAGTATTAAAACGAGAATTAAGATGGTAAGAATTATACCTAGAGGATCTAGTTTCCGAGATGTCTGTTATCTGCGCACCTGTGGAGTTCATTAACCTGGCAAGGAACTCCATCTTATTGGAACTGTCGAGGCCCTTGCCCGCTCCTTGACAGTTCCACCCGATGAGTTTCATGGCGCCCGTGGCGCCTTAGGGGATGGCGCCATTGCCCAAGTGTAGAACCTGTTGTCTCGTAGCTGGCCATCTCCGAGTAGTTCATCCTGCATCAGCGGCATGTTTCTGCTAGCAGCGACAAAAAGTTGAAAAACATCTTGAATTTTGACGAACAAATTGGGTGGTGGAGCTCGAAGATGCGAAGGATCAAAGTCGTCCTAAAGAGAAAGCCGACGCTAGCAGGCCCTAGGCTTTTCTTCACAATCAAGTGGTCGACCAACAAATTGATGCCCCGGTGGAGCATCAGGGATTTCGAAAAGGATTGGATCCTCACCCACTTTACCTCCCAAAAACGACACTCCAGAATCGATACTCGGGTCTGGTAGATCAGGGAGTTGCCTGTTGCAGTGATTTAGTTTGCGGTTGTTGGGAGCTCCTACGGCCATGGACACAGCAGTTTGCACTGATGGGAGAAAAGAGAGGATTGGTTGGATCTTGGATGAGGAAAGAGCTAGGCTGGGGGAGGGAAAACCAGGGAGAAAAGCATGAAACCAAGTTCCGCTCGGGTAAACCATCACAGGAGCTTCGGATTGGAGATTTCTTGCCTGATTGAGGTGCACGCATGTAGAAATTTGATGGAACTCGGATGGAGGGGAGATGGGGCGCGGGTGTTCAAGTGACGACATGGGGGTGCAGAGGGCGGAGGGAGGGGACTTGGGGATGCAGAAGATCGAAGGGGGAGGCACCGGGATTGAGGAGATGGAGGGAGAAAGAACCATGGAAGGTTCTAGAACGGCATATCGCCAGACGCCATGGCGGCAAAGTCAGAAACGCCACCGACCACTAAGCTGCCTCATATACAAATTTAAATAAGGCGCGCGCTGGCCGTCGGTCGTCCGATTCGCGCGCGGGGATCGGTCGTACCAGCGCCGTTCGATCGTAATCCGGCGTCCAGAATTAGCAGCATTTCGATTTTTTGCATTTTGCCCCCTGGTTTTTGGAAAATCAACCCGCGGTCCTAAGCCTATCGGTTTAAACCGAACACGTGTTTCCCTTTGCCCCCAAACTTTCAGATATTTACAACAAAACCCACTTGTTTAGTATAGCAACAAAAACCCGCCGCTTTGTGTACAAAAAATAAAAAGTATTACAACAAAATTTTCACGATGAAATCTTCACATATATGTACAACAAATTATCAATATATTTACAATAATAATTAACAACAAAAACAATATTTTTATTTGGGTGTTTACAATAATAGTCAGTTTCCATGCAATAATATCTTTACAACAAATCGGAAACATACTTACAACAATAATTAATAACAAAAACCAACATTATTTTATTTGAATTTGAATGTTTACAATAAAAGTCTGCTTTCATTCCAGAAATATCTTTAGAACAAACCAGTAAAATATTTACAACAATAATTAGCAACACAGGCCACAAATAATTTGGGCGTTTACAACAAAAGTCGCAAACATCATCCACAAAAACCACAGACTATTTACAACTAAAAAATATATTTTTGCAAATAATTCAAAAGTTGTTAAGAAATAATTTACGACTAAACATTACAACATCTCTGACATGCTTTCTCTATAACTTTTATACGCATTTGTTACAAAACTAACGAACATATACAACATCTCTACGAAAAAAAGTGTCCATGACTAAAACAATTACACCAAAAATCACAAATAATTACAACAAAAAAGTCATCCGTTTACAACGTATCAAGAAACACACATTTTCGTAACATATCACTTAGAAAAATCTTACAAATTATGTCGTGTGAGTTTACAACAAATTTTTTATCTAATTATTACAAATCTGGAAACAACACGGTATATTTCTTAAAAAAAAAGAACACTCCAATTTGGACCGAAAAACCAGGCCCATATAGGACCGCGCTGGAGCGAGGGACGACGACCGATCGCTGGCGAGCGATCGGTCGCCGGATGGAAAGCGTTTTCCTTTAAATAAGCTGTTCAGGTTGCCTCACGCCGGGTGTTAGAATTGGAAGTTCTCCCAGTCCTGGTCCAAAGTTTCACATCTCTCCATTTCTGTGACCAAGGTTTCTTCGGACAATAAAATACATATTTTTTATGGACCGGAACTTACAGACTTAGGCGCTCAACAAATAAGAAATGGACAATAACCGACAATCAAAATAAATTATTAGCTTCATTGATATGGTTATATTCAAAATTCCAGGTAAGTTTTAATCATCGGATTTTATATCGCGCACCCCATGGCGCGATAGATCACATACAACACTTTTGAAAATGACGGTTGGATGGAAACTTCTGATTTTTTTCAAAAGAAAAAGCTAAGTTACCGGGTCAATAGCTACTTTTTATCCTCGCAATTTCCGTGGGGAGTTTCACGCAGACTTACACCTAGACGTGCGTGCCAAATTAGGGTTTATGCAAAATTAGGGTCCTTAATATTTCTACTTATCTGAATTATTTGGCTGATCGTTATCTCTTATCCAGAACTCACTTAAAGTAAGAAATCAAATTTAATAAAAAATGTTATTACACATAAATATAATTTTTTAAGAACTAATCATAAACATATACATACTAAGATTGAGCTTTCCAATAAAAAGTAGTGTTACTTTGTAAAATATTACATTTATATTTTAAATGTAAGGATCTCAGTTTGTTATTATTCAGAACACCATCTGTCCTTACTCACTACCTTTTAAAATTGTACTATTCTACTCATATGCTGTAATCGTGCGAAGCACGTGCTACTTACTGGGTTACCGTACAAAAGTCGTGTACTCATTGGGTGGGCAAAGCAACCATGGTTGTGAGTGAAACCCTATGGTAGAGGTTCCATTGTACTGACAAAACCATTAGGATTAAACAAAAATGTATTCAACCATCCTAACGTTGTATAGATAGCGATGACCATAAATCTCGGAGTGGACGGTAAAGTTAGTTGTACCTTTTTTCCTTTTGCATTCTCCAAATACTTAGTTGGGGTGGTTCCGGGGTGGAACTCAGCAGGGTGAGTGCCCGAAACGTCTCCTTCTGTGCTGCAGAATGGTAACTAAGCGTAACCTTCTAAACCAAAACTTGTTACACTGGGTGGAATTCGGGGTCTCAGAGAAGGGAATTGATTTCCTTGTCTTTTATTCGGTCCTCACACCATTTTGGATTGTGTGAATGCAAACATACACCCGGTCCATCACCAAGGCTTAAGACATTTGTGGAGAAAGTAGCACACCTCTCGATGGTGTATATAATAGGTCATCATACTCCCTGGTCTTGGGTAAAGAACTACGAATCGCGGCGGGAAAGGAATTCCATGAAGTTCTCACAACACGTGGGGACTGACAACCATAGTTCTTATAATCTAGAACTTACCTTTTCTAAAAACCCATTTTCGGAAACATGCACATGTCCAGGTTCTCCTGATCCACAGCTATACATCAGACACCCACCATAGAACTTGCTGAGTACTCTAGTATACTCAATCTATTACTAATTTATACCCTTTATTTAGAGCCCAATAGGAATTATGAGGAGGATACCAACGAACCCGAAGGAGAGGAGGTCTACTATCCAAAAGCAGATCCGTTAGGAGGCATCAAGGGAATAGACTATGATATAGTTTATGGAATACAAGAGGAGGAATGAGAGACATAACACTATGACTCTTAGACTATGATAGATGAGCCGAGCGGCGTAGCACCCTACTAAATAAGTTACTGAGGTTGATGTCAAGCTTAGTTGTGTCATCTTGCTTCAAGTCCTTAGAGTCGAAGTTTTTATTTGCTTTGACTCCTCATTGGACGAAGGAGTATCTTGAATTATCGACCTTAAGTTTATAAATAGAGAAGAGTTTGGATCCGCGATGTTTCTGTTGTACCACTGTGTAGGGTGTAATATTTACGAAATGGTGTTTTGTGAGTGTTATGCCAAAGACTTGTACACTACAACATGTAGTGGTGTATCGGGTCATCGCACAGTCCGTGTCACAAATTGCAATTTTCTTGTGCAGATTCAAATATTGTCACAATTATTTGTGCATGTACAAAATTACCATTTTATTCACGCTCAATATATCTTTATTTTCATTTTAGTAACAAAAATGGTCTAGCAGCGTCTGTTTCTAAGTCATGTCGATGATCTCAACCAATGACTCTATACCAACCAATCGGATATTTACAATTTTTTGTAATTATGTATTTTTATAGAAAATTACATATGTCTAGTTTACATTCTACATCTAAAATTTACAAGAAATTCAATATATAAAATTTCACACAATTTAGCTGGCTTATCTATTTGAGGAACTTTTATATTGGTGTTTCGTAAACGATTTAGATAATAAGATGACTTAGCCCCGCGCGTCACCTCTCACAATCCCACATGCTTGTGAATCTTCTTTTCTTCCTCATATATCTCTCTGTTCACCTTCTATTAGTCGTTTCTCAATCTTTTGTACTCTTCTATAACCCCTCCTCCGCCGCTTCACATTCATAGGTATTTCTCAAATGTTCATTCACATTGGCCCATCCTCCCTGTTGCTTTCCTTCCTCCGCCCAGCTGAAGATTTTCTGCATCACCTCCATGTATGAGCCAGCGCTGCTCGAGTTTGAGCCTGGAAAGAGATTCATCAGCGTGGTACCATGCTCAAGGAAGATGGCTGCGATGGATGGATTGGTTTGGGGTCACCCGATCAGGCTTTACTGAGCTATATTTGTTCGAAAGGCCAATGGCCGATCTTTATTAAGGAGAAAAGAGAGTTACAGGCAACATAGGAGCTCCGAGCTTGAGGAAGCACCAAGCTGGTGCAGGCACTCCCAGACAGGCCTGGGGCCAAAAGATCAAACAAACCTCCAAGGTATACATCATACACTGCCCTAAATGGCAGCGATTGTGCCAGCAGCACGCCACTGACCTATCTCCTCTCTAATCGACTCAAACACCTCCTCAGCAGAGTGTTGTGTGTTATCGAACACTCTGGAGTTCCTCTCCTTCCAGATGCGCCAGTGTACCAAGATAATAACACCATCAAAATCTCTGCGCAAGTTCTTGGGCGCCGTCTTTCGCACCTGCAGCCACCACTCCTCTGAGCTTGCGAAGTTGCTACATGGGATGGGGAAATCCGCGGCAGTCCAAGCTCTGATCCGACTCCAAACCTGAGTAGTGAAACCACAGTGGACAAAGAGATGTGTGCATGACTCTGGGGCCAAGAGACACAGCTGACAGGAGCTAGGACTTGGCCACCCTCGACGCTGCAGATTGTCTGCCGTGAGACAACGTTGGTGCACCACCAGCCACATGAAGAATCTATAGCGAGGGGGCGCCTTCGACTTCCAAATGGCAGATGCGCAGGGGAAACGAACATTGGCAGCAAAGAATAGCCCATATGCACTGCTAGTGGAGAACTCTCCATTGGCAGAGTGCCTCCAGATCAACCGGTCGTCCTCATGCGGCCGGAGCTGTACAGACGCAAGCAGATCCCGAAGTCGCAGATATTGAGCCATTGCCGCCGTGGAGACACCGCCGTGGATGTCTCTGACCCAGCGATTGTCTTGCAGGGCCTGAGCCACGGTCAGGTGCGACCTGCGAACGAAAGAGAACAATAGAGGGAACATGTCAGCGACGGATTTCCCTCCCGGGAGCCATTGATCACTCCAGAACAATGTGCGCACGCCATTCCCCACACAGACATAGGTGGTGCTCCGAACGAGGGCTGTAGAATCGTTCTCGTCTTGGGCTGGGACAAAGCACCATGGCCTGGGGTCAGCTGCCCAACGCAGCCAGGGCCAGCGACATCGAAGGGCACAACTGAAGTACTGCAGGTTCAAAATGCCGAGGCCGCCATGTTGAGTGGGCATGCAAACCTTCTTCCATGGGAGAAGGCAGTGGCCACCGTTAACCTCCATCTCCCCACGCCAGACGAAGGCTCGACACCGTCGGTTGATGATGTGTAGCGCCCAAACCGGTAGAGGGAGGACTGTCAGGAAGTGTAGTAGCAAGGCCATTAGCACTGAGCGTGTGAGCACCGTCCTACCCGCGGGGTTTAGAAGCCTTGGGATCCAGCCTGGGAGTTTGTCCGAGAAGCGATCAATGAGTGGCCAAATATCAGCCCGACGAAGGCGACCCGTGGTGAGAGGTAGACCCAGATAGCGGATCGGGAAGCTACTGACTTGGCATTGAAGCTCGTAGGCCACCTGCTGCGCAGTGTCTTCATCGCAACAAAATACATGTCACTGTGCTCTTCCGAAGATTTATGTGTAGCCCTGAAGCGTCCCCGAAGAGGTCCAAAGCCGTGCGCAGCACCTCGCAGTCCGTGGCATTCGGGCGAAGGAAGACGACCGCGTCATCTGCATACATAGAAGCCCTGGGAACGCAATGGTGCAGGCCCAGGTCCGAGAGCAGACCATGATCTGCAGCCCACTGTAGGATGGTCTGGAGCGCATCCATGGCAAGGATAAAAAGGGCCGGGGACAACGGGTCCCCTTGGCGTACCCCACGAGCCAGACTGAAGGACTCACTTCTCTCACCATTGATGCAGATGGAGGTGGACGCTGAGGCAAGCAAGGAGCTGATCCAATAACGCCACTTGTTCCCAAAACCTCGGTGCCGCAACACGTCAAGCAAGAATTCCCAGGAGAGGGAGTCAAAAGCTTTGGAGATATCAATCTTCAGAATTGCTGCCGCTGTCTTCCGTCTATGCAAGAGCCTGGTAATGTTTCGCACCAATTTGAAGTTTTCATGAATACTCCGGCCAGCGATAAATGCGCTCTGAGCGCTAGAGATCAGTTTAGTCAGTAGAGGGGCGAGTCTAGTAGCCAGCAGCTTCGTGAAAGTCTTTGAAAAACCATGGATCAAACTTATTGGTCTATAATCGCTGATCTCCAAGGGATTCTCATTTTTAGGCAGCAAAACCATAATGGAGGAATTCATGCAGCCCAGGCTTTGGCAGTGACCCTGGAAGAGGCTATTGAGGGCCAACATCAGATCGTCCGCAATGGTTTCCCAGCACAGTTTGAAGAAAAAACCAGAGAATCCGTCTGGGCCTGGTGCGCCACCTCAAAATTTTGGGATGAGAAAGACTTTGTGCATATTATGCAGGATGTTTCACACGATTACAAGAATGTATTCTTTTTGTTGTATACACATGACCTATTGAATTTCATGCACTAGCCAAATCAATCAAAATTCTAAAATGATGGAAAGGGAGAAGCTTGATGCGTCGTAAGAGCATCCCCACGCCGCCCTCATGATGAGAGGAAGCCCTAACAACACGCTCCCCACCTCCCGCCGCCGCCGCCAGTGACCTGCTCACACCAGGCTACCCGTGTCGCCGCCGCGTAGCCATGGCGTCTCCCTCCTCCTCCTCCCGACGTTGGGCGGACTACACCGACGATGAAGAGGACGAGGCGCCCCGCAGGTCGTACTGCGAGGTTCTCCGAAGCGGTTCGCCGCCGTCGGGATCCGGCTCGAGGGCGATGTCGTCCTCGCCGCCCCTAGCCCCTAGTGGCGTGGTGTCCTCTCAGGCTCCGGCCGCTGCAGCAAGGCCCTGGGCCGTGGACGACGGTATGCGCCGGTTGGCGTCGTTGGTGGTGCAAGGGCGGCAGAGCCCTCCTCGGGCTGCCGGGGCGGCGCCGCTTGGTGCCCGCCCGTGGGCCGCTGGCCGTGGACGCAAGAGGTCGCGTGGACAGCAGGCGACGCTGCCGGCGTGGTCCATCCGTGCCGGGCTCCCCTCCAACCTCGCCGGGGCTTGCTTCAACTGCACCCGCACATGCCACATCTCGGCGGAGTGCACCTACGAGACGGTCTGCCTGCGGTGTGGAGAAGAAGGACACCACGCGCGCGCTTGTCCGCAGGGCCGTCGGGTTGGTGCCGACCGGCGTGGTGTGCAAGGTCGTGGAACAGCTGCGCCTGGTGGTCCTGCTATGCAGCAACGCTCCGAGCCGCGTGAGCCGCCGCAGGAGTTGATCGCTCCACAGGCGCGTGCCTCGGCCGGCGACCGTGGCAAAGGCGTGGATCTTGGTCCAGTCGCTGTGGAGCCGCCGTGGGGTCTTTACAAGATCCCGGCGCGGCAAAGGCTTGGCCTTGGGGCGCCCGCGCCGCCCGTGGATGCCGATGCCGATGGCCAGCGCGTCCCTGTCCACATGCGACTGGGCGTGCATGGAAGTGGCCATGGCCAGCAGCCACCACCGACGCCACCCCCACCCCCACCACCGCCGCCGCCCCCGTTCCTGGAAGCTGATGGCTCGTCGTCAAGGCCGGCGCCCCATACAAGGCATGCCAGCGACGGCGTTGCGGGACGGAGCTTCCCGGAGGCGCGCGGAAGCCTTGACCCTCGTGGAAGATCGCCTCCTCGCGCGGCGGAGAAGCAAGGGGCGCGGACACGCTCCAGGTCCGGACGGGCGGTCTCGGCGCGGCGGCCGGAGCCAGAGTCGGTTTTTCTGTCCAGGACGGCGGACGTGGATGCGGCGGAAGAAGCCCTGCGGTATGCGCTCGTCGCCTTCGCCTCCAGGACACGTGCGTACATCCCGCTGAGCGAGGCAGGGGCGGCGCTGGTAGCGCGTGTTCTGCGGGCGGAGGACAATTTAACCGTCCACCGCTCCAGGCCTGCAGACTTCCTCTTTGTCTGCAGTAGCCGTAGAGTGCAGGATGAAATCATGGCGGCAGACGCCGCGCATGGTCGAGATTTCTCTCTCCGCTTCACGCCCTGGAATCGGCAGCTTCAGGCCATGCAGTGCCGGATGCGCTTCCGTGCTCACTTCGAGCTGACCGGCGTGCCGGCGCATGCATGGAATCGTCGAACGGCTGAAGCCATTCTCGCATCGGATGCCTGGGTGGAATGCATTGGCGCAGCAACCGCAAACCGCGAAGACCTCAGTCGTTTTCAGATCGTGGCATGGACGAACAACGTTGCCGCCTTTCCCAAGTCCGAAGAAGTTTTCATTGAAGAACCAGGTGACCGGATGGAGGAGGATGAGGGGCTGGTGCTGCCAGGCTCGGCGCTGATCCCGCTGGAGAAGACGATGCTGAGGTACTGCGTCTCGGTTCGGATTGCTCATGCGGAGGACATGCTACCGATGGACGAGGGCAGTGATGGGGATGACGATGACCATCACGAAGACAGTGACTATGATCAAGACCCGCGGCGGGACGGTGGCGATTCTCCCAACCACCGAAGGAGCGAACGACGGGACAGAGAAGGGCGGCGCGAAGTTGATGGCCGTGATCGGGGCCATGGGCGCGCTGGGCTTGGCCGTGATGGGCGAGAGCGTGGACAACGGCCGGCCTCCCGGCGGGATGATGCGCTGCGGAGGCGCCCTGCCGGCGGCGGTTGGGGCGGCAGTCGCCGGCTCGCACTGATCATGGCTGCTCACGTGTCTCCCTGGCCGGAGGTAGAAGACGATGACGTGGACGAAGAAGTGGACAAGCCGAGACACATGCAGCATGCGGGCCCCACCGTGGAAAGCAGTCCAAGGCTGGCCGCCAGCTGCTCCGCGTCTGCAACGCGCCAGGTGCTTTCCGATGGGCCCGCGCAGGATCCCAGGCCGCAGAGTGCCGTTTGTTTGGACGGGCTCGGTACGGCTGCTACGCGTGGCGTCCAGGGAGTGGATGCGGAGCATATTCGAGGAAGATCCTCCTCGCCTGGGCCCGCGCTGGAGCCGGTGCTGTCCCCCGTCGGCGTAACATGCATGGACAGCACGGTCCGATCCTCTCATGTGCCGACGCGTGGCAAGGTGGTTGCGCTTGAGGACGAATCGGACTGGGAGGAGGGGGAGTGCAGGTCTGGGCCGCTTTATTCGGTGGCAAGTGGAGGGAGAGAGAGGCTGGTCTCCTTGTTTGACCAGATCATGGACTAGGACCCAGTTCAAAATTGCTAGATGTCTGGGCCTGGCATCATTGCCACTCCATCTAGGAAGGGGTGGACCTCACCGGAAGTTTCTGTTGCTTCCGTGGGTGGGGACTCACCCAGGTCCGTCCTGGACTACTTCTCGGTCAGCATCTCGCCTGTTCACAAGGCCCCAGCAACTAGGCCCGTGGCCGTGGAACCTATCAGTCTGGGGGTGGGGCAGGATTTTGCCTGTTTCCGGGATTCCTGCAGGAAGTCCATCTCGCCGGTGCTTGGCAGGCCGGCCAAGCAGTGCAGGAAGAAGAAAGTTTACTCTGGGCCGGTAAGGCGTAGCGGAAGGATCAGGGGTAGACTCACGCAGGGCACCCCCATTTGACAGCAGCAGCGAGCGTTGATCACCAGGTTGGGCATTGCTCGCGAGGGCGAGACGATTGGGGATGAAGCTCTAGATGCCTACCTCGACCTCTTCACCAGGCCTTTCCGTCAGCAGCACCTAGACGTAGTTCTCCGCCTCTTTGGTTGGACTTCGGACAATCTCATCTCTGCCTCTGATGCACCAGTGGAGTGCCTCTCGTGATCAGTGTGTTTTTTCTCTCCCTGCTGGCTTAAGCGCATCGTACGGCGCTAAGCGTACCTGTATCTCTAGTCTGTATTAATGGATGCTGTTGATCTTTGTATTGCCATCTGGAATGCGCGTGGATTAAACTCACCTGTCAGTTGTCTTGCGGTAGCCCAGGCTATCTCCCCCTCGCAAGCGGCCGTGGTTTGCCTCCAGGAGACTAAGATGGCGGTCATATCTGATCGTGTGGTAAGGGAATGTCTTGGCCCGCCTTTGACGAGTTTTTCTACCTCCCCGCAGAGGGCACCAGAGGAGGCATCCTATTGGCCTGGCAGTCTGCCTTGGTGTCAATCTCTAACCCGCACTTCACAGACAATGCAATCACGGCAAGGATCACGGTTGGAGGGTCTGTGAGTTGGTGGTTCACAGGAGTATATGGGCCTCAGAGCGACGCGGATAAACGTTCCTTCCTGAAGGAATTGCAGGATATCCGGGATTTGCATGCTGGGCCGTGGATGGTGGCCGGGGATTTCAATCTCATTGTAAACCCTGAAAATAAGAGCCAAGGTGTTATTCACCGCCGAATGATGGGCTCCTCCGCCGGACCCTCTCGAACCTTGAGCTCAAAGAGGTTTATCTCAATGGTCGAAGGTTCACCTGGTCGAATGAGCGTGCGCAGCCAACTATGGAGAAGCTAGACAGGGTCTTCTCTACAGTAGATTGGGAAAATCTATTCCCAGACGCATTCCTTTCAGCTATGTCCAGCGGACCGTCTGATCACTGTCCTCTGGTGTTGAGATTGACCCCGGACCTTCTGCGTGGTCGTAGATTTCAGTTTCAGTCTTTCTGGCCTAAAGTTGATGGCTTCCCTGAGGTGGTTCGGGAAGTGTGGAATGCGCAACCCCAAGATGTGAATCCCTTCAAGAACCTCGATTACAAGCTTAGAGCAACGGCCAAGCGGCTAGCCAGCCGGAGCTCGAAGTTCGTTGGAAGTGTGAAGATGCAAATTCTCTTGGCCACCGAGTTGATACTATGTTTTGACATCGCTATGGAGTCTAGACAGCTGTTCGATCAGGAAAGGGCCCTGCGGCGTCTGCTTAAGAAGAAACTCCTGGGTCTGGCATCACTGGAGAGAACGATCGCTAGGCAACGTTCCTGTGTTCTCTGGTTGCGGGAGGGAGACGCATGCACCCGTTTTTTCCACCTTCATGCGAGCCATAGAAGGCGCAAGAACTTCATCGGACACCTCGTCATGGATAATGTGCGAATCACTGAACATGATGAGAAGGCAGAGGCTGTGGATTCCTTTTTCGATAATCTGCTAGGCGGTACGGCTGGGAGACCTTTCACTCTGGATCTGGAGTATCTCGGGCTTCCCTCTCTTGACCTCCAACATATCGATGGAGCGTTCACAGAGGAGGAAGTGTGGACATCCATCAGGGGCATGCCGCTTGATAAATGCCCTGGACCAGATGGATTCTCAACCCGCTTCTTCCTGTCATGCTGGCTCATTATCAAAGCAGATGTCATGGAAGCCTTCAACTCCCTCTCCCGTCAGGACAGCCGTGGATTCGGTGCGGTGAATCAAGCCTTTGTCACTCTTCTGCCTAAGAAGGATGGCGCGGAAGAGGTTCGGGACTTCCGGCCCATTAGCCTTATTCACGGCGTGGACAAGCTGGTGGCGAAAGTGCTAGCCAACAGAGTTGCACCGGTACTCCCTCAGATGGTAGGGATGCAGCAGAGTGCTTTTGTGCGTGGAAGAAGCCTTCATGACAATTTCATGATGGTACAAGGGATGGCTCGCAAGCTTCACAGTAGCGCAACTCCAGCAGTGCTTCTAAAGTTGGACATAACCAAAGCCTTTGACTCTGTGGATTGGTCCTTCCTTGTTGACGTCCTCAGGAAGATAGGTTTTGGGGAGAGGATGCTAGCAGTCATTTGTGCTCTCCTGTCCATGGCGTCGACACGTGTGCTGCTTAATGGCCAAGGCGTGGACTTAGGCAAGGTGACTCTCTGTCCCCGCAGCTTTTCATCTTGGTCATGGAAGTGTTGCACCTGATGATCGAGAAGGCTGGTAGTGTCGGTTTGCTCACTCCACTGGCAACATCCGGACTGCGCTGTCGCACATCTATGTATGCTGACGACGTGGTAACTTTCTTGCGCCCGACAAAGGCCGACTTCAGAGTTTTTGCGGCAGTGGTGGAAGATTTTGCGACAGCGTCAGGCCTCCGTACCAACATGGACAAGTGCTCTGCAAATCTCATCCGATGCTCCGATGATGACAGGATCATCGTTGATCAGGAACTGCAATGCCCGGTGATACCTTTCCCCTTGCGGTACTTAGGCCTTCCCCTTACATTGAGGAAGCCAACCGCAGCGCAGCTGCAATACCTCGTGGATAGCGTGGCCAATAAGTTACCAGGGTGGAGAGCCTCGCTGCTAGACAGAGGTGGAAGGCTTGAATTGGTCCGCGCGACTCTCTCGGCAATGCCGATCTTCGCCATGATGTCCCTCAACCTACCGATCAAGACCTTGACAGCAATCGAGAAGATTATAAGGGGTTTCCTTTGGAAAGGAAGGAAGGACGTCAAGGGTGGCCACTGCTTAGTGGCGTGGAACAAAGTTTGTGCGCCCAAGGAGTGGGGCGGCCTTGGCATACCCAACCTCAGATTGATGAACATGGCCTTGTGGACTAGGTGGCTCTGGTTGCAGCGAGTGGATAGCACCAGGCCGTGGAGTGAGTTCAACATCCAGGTTCCCTCTATGATTCGACAGATCTTCGAGGGAGCAACCTACTCCGTGATTGGGGACGGAAAGTCTACCTTCTTCTGCACCGATAAGTGGTTACCGGATGGGCGGTTGCGGGACATCGCACCAAATCTGTTCGCAGCAGTACCCAAGAGCGCCCTTAGGCTGCGGAGAGTTCACGACGGGCTGCTAGGAGGATGGCTAGACGACATTTCCCCGGACCTAGAGGCGCCGACGATCATTGAGTTGTTCCAAGTGGCAGACCATTTGGCAGATGTCGCCCTATCGGAGGGTGTGGAGGACAATTTTCGGTGGGGATGGGACAACAGCCATTCCTATTCGGCACGGTCTTGTTACCGCGCGATGTTTGGTGGCAGGATAGAAATGGCTGGAGCTTTGCAGATCTGGCGTTCGCGAGCCCCGCCGAGCTGCAGGTTTTTCCTCTGGCTAGCGGCAAGGAACAGATGCTGGACAACGGACAGGTTGAGCAGACGGGGCCTTCCGCACCCGACGGCATGCCCTTTCTGTGACCAGGTAGAGGAGTCCCTGGATCATCTGCTAGTGGGATGTGTCTTGGCGCGAGAGGCCTGGTCCGTCTGCCTGCGCTGGTGGGGAAAGCTTGGATGGATGCCTCAGGCCAACACACGTTTTATCCTCTGGCTACAAGGAAAACGAGGTGGACCGGGGAAGGACCGGGATCTATGGACGGGAATCACGCTTGTTTGCTGGTGTCTCTGGCGCCACCGGAATGATGTGGTTTTTGAGGGTGCCCCCCCCCTCGAGAGAGGCGGTGTTAGCACGGATCTCCGATGAGGCTGAGCTCTGGAGAGCGGCTGGGTTGTTCAGAGACACCCTCGCAGTAGTGGATAAGTGGAGATGCCGCGAGTAGTCCCGTGCCGTGTGTGTGCTGCCTAGCTGCAGCGTGGGGTTGCACTCTGTGGCGCATGTGCCCAGACTGTGTTGTAACGCTAGCCTTCTGGCCTTTTCTTCTATGAAACCGATACGTCTATCCATGACGTATCCTTGAAAAAAAAATGATGGAAAGATATGAGCATACATTTCAACACCCCCTCACGTCTAGACTCCTTCAGACCTTAGATGTGGGATCAATGAAGGCTGGAACTGTTTTTGTTGCACGTTGGCTGGATCTTAAACTTGAGACCTCTCACTCATATTAAAAGTAGACATCACCTCCCTAGAAAGATCTAACATATCCACGGCATATGCCCATGAACCAAGATGTGCATCTAGGAAAAAACCAACTAGCCTACAAGTGTGTGTAGGTAGTGTTAAAATATATTGGCTAGTCTCCTTGCATTAAATCGTTGTTTTGGTTGAATTGGCGAGAGAATGAAATTCTAATGAAGCATGTATAAGGCCTATTGTAGTCACGGTTTCACCAACAAACTATGTTAATGTACCACCTCGCCGATCATGTTCACCGCGAGTGACTCACCCAAACGATATGGGAATATGGGATGGATCTCAGCTTTGGTTGCAGCCCAACCCCATGCGTGTAATGGTAAGTTGAAAGCGAATAGGTGTACTAATACTTACAAACCGTGCCCCACCTACCCCATGGGCAATCTGCCTGGTTCTATCGCGGCTACGCCCGTTTTATAATATAAAACGTCTTAGCAAAACTATTTTAGTTTGGTTGAACAGAGTATAAGCTTCTTTTATACTTTACTAGTTGAGTGTGTTTGAACTACTATATTTGCATGGCAGTTTTGTGCAACTTCCTAAATTAATCTTTCAACAAGATATTGTTTATTGCTTCTCTACCGTCTGACAATGTAAATTGTACAGTTATTTATTGAACTGTAAATATTTTATCAAATATTTGGTGTGGCATCTTCATCGCCTCTGCGTATACCGTTTTATGGTTACTTGTTGGAACACGAGGCCAGCACAGACGATTGTGTACCTACCGCATCCACCACACCCATCACGGACATGTTCTTCTTCAGCACTGCCCCGTGACAAGATCACCACCACCAGGCTCTAGGCACCAGCAGCCTTCTCCAAGCAGCTCATCAAGTCGCCGAGAGACATGCATGCACGAATGCGGCCGTGTGAGATTGATATCCACCAACTTGTGGCACCAAGATAACTTTCGCGCGCGCGCGTTGGACCAAGGACACGGCTCACGGCGCACGACCAACACGAGACGGCCAGACGGGACTTCGTACTGGGAGGACTGAATGATTTTCACTCAATCACTCCTCCGCTGCACCTAGAGTCTAGCGGTGGCCAGAGGCACCGAAATGGAGGTTGCGCCGTAGCGCACATGCTTGCATTTTGACCATTTCCCGACCGCTCATGCATGTCTACTCACTAGGCGGCCGCCGATGTATTTTATCACCGAAAGTTCATCTAGAGGCATTTTCTTTCTTTCTTTCTAATTTAGTTGTTCAGTTCTTCCTAGTACAACTCTTTTGTACTTATCACTCGTACTTTCCCCACTTCGAAATAATTGAAGTTTCAGGTTTGTGCTAAGTCAAACGTCTTTAGTGTCAACCAAAGTTAGAAAGTTTGTTAATATCGCCTATAATGATGTCAAATCTGTATAAAAGTATATTGTACTAGTATGAATCTAATAAAACTAAATTGGCGTAGTAGATGTAAAAGCAGTTTTCAATATATTTTGTCAGACTTATAATAGTTTGACTTAAGACAAACCTATAACATTAATTAGTTTTGAATGGAGGGAGTTGATTTTTTTTTTAAAAAAAAACATGCAATAGAGTTATACCGTTAGGGTTTCTTGGTTGTGGCGGGTGTGAAAAATGAGTAACGGGTTGTGACATTTTGTTGAACTAGGGTTTGAGAGGGGTTGTATGAGCGCAACGTGCCTTGTCGTTCTAGGCCACCTTTTTTTTGCTCCTATAATCATCATCAGTAACTAGCCCTTTGCGCAGGTCAGTCATGATAATTCTCACCACTATTTTGAAACCATTTGACCAGCACAAAACCCATGAGTGATGACATGTAAGTGTGGCCGGTGAGGTAGCGTTCTATACTAGTGGTGATGGTTGATTGGAAAAACAAACAACACGTGTACCCATTAAACCATTAGAGGCATACCAATTCTGTCATATTTACACCTGTGGTGGTAGATGCATCCATTACTACGGAAATCCTCATGCAACTTGAATGGAATTGTTCCGGAATGAATGTACTCAACAACTACTCGCGCAGTTCTTGCACCCCTGCATGGGTAATACCTTATATATAACCACTGGCATGGTACCTTCCCTCTATCCATCCTTCACACACATCTTTTTTACACTATTTTCTTACTATCGAATATGATGCAAGAGAAGGGAAAGATTATCTATAATCTAGCTTGAGAATGGGAGACATCGAGA
This sequence comes from Lolium rigidum, assembly GCF_022539505.1. Taxonomy (NCBI): domain Eukaryota; kingdom Viridiplantae; phylum Streptophyta; class Magnoliopsida; order Poales; family Poaceae; genus Lolium; species Lolium rigidum. The sequence goes on from NW_025901428.1 coordinate 28,316, forward strand.
AAGAGAAGTTTCGTTTGATATGGAGAAATAGTCCAATATGGTATGTGGCTTTAGCTCGTATGATTCTTGTGACTGGTTGATCTGAAGGATCTTGTACTCCCGAGCTCGTGCAGTCTGAATCTAGATAGGTATGTGCGCAATGCAACTTATTTTTTTTTACCAATGTCTTTTCATAGAGCTGTAACGCAAATATTTGGAAAATATCATCCAGAAACACAGTACACATGAATGAAAGAAGGATTGCATATCTTTGTCCCCACCGTCTCTTGTCCCCGCCCCACAAATCTGAATATCGTCTCTCCAACCATGAATGGAAGAAGAATTGCACATGAATGAAATAAGAATTGCACATTACTGAAGCTGCATCAACTTGTCACTGACATGACATGATTATAGCTAGCAAAAGAATAACGTCATCTTGTCAAGAATTGAGACAACTGAATACTAATCAAATTCGGTCAGGGTTGACGAAACTCAAGTAGCTAGCGTGAAATTATGACCATGCATTTCGTGCAAAAGAATAACTTGTTGAAGCTAGACACATTTTTTACTTAAGGGGCAAAATCAAATGGAAATATAATGTCTTATTGCACCAGAATGGAATAGCCGAATAGGACTTACAAGCATTACCATTGGCCAGTGTAGTGTGCAATTTGGAGTAGGAGTACTTCTCCAGGGCGTTGTCAAACTGTCATGAAGTTTTGGTACAATGAATAACCCTTATTAGTTACTGAAAACGAAGCGTTGAACGCCATCTTCTAGCTTTCACTGACTCACAAGCAGGACCTCTGTAGAGCGCTCAAATTCTGTTGAAATTTCGCGAGAATCGGTTGATTGACTACGGTCAAATGAAACTAGTCAAGCGTTCCAAACGAGGAAAGTTTTTTGCTTCTTTCTTGCTGCACGGCGATCTCCACTCTGTCACTGCCCTCCACAATTTCAGTTTTCAGATCAAACTTGCATGCCGTCGTCACTGTCAACATCACTCATCTCCACTCTGTCACTGACCTCGCCGCCTTTTCCTCTCTGAATGTACACCGTGTCGAGGTTGTAGAGTATCGGGATCATGACCATGGAGCACAGGCACGCCAGCACGGGCCCGAAGATCCAGAGCAGGAGCGGGACGCCGCCGTAGAAGAGCCGGTTCCCGACGAAGTTGAGCAAGAACCCCCTGTCCAGGACCTCCACGATGTACTCCTTGTTCACCGGCAGGTGGCGGCCGCCGTCGGGGAGGGCGAAGAACTGGGAGAAGGCGTTGACGAGGAAGGTGGCCTGGTTGAGGGAGCAGATGGCGAGGGAGTGGCAGAGGAAGGAGAGGAGGAACGTGGTGAGGAGGGCCACGTACTTGAGCGCCATCATGTACTCGCCGTGAGCGCCGAAGACGGCGTCGCTGATGGGCTTCTTGACGGCGTAGGTGCTGCTCAGCACGGCGGCCACGCCAGTGCAGAAGAGGATGGAGGTGGTGGCCACCAGCGTGGAGCCCATGATCACGTTCCGCATCGACTGCACCACCAGCGTCGACTTCTTCTCGTTGTCCTTCATCATGGACAACACCCAGATGCGGCGCGCGGCGGCGCCGATGCCGATGGTCGAGTGGAGCGGGTAGCGGCGCACGGAGCGCCACAGCCACATGTGATAGACGATTGGGAAGAGGAGCCCCACTGGGATCAGCACCAGGTCCAAGTAGCTTTCCCTCCACGCCATGATCGATCGATCTCTCTAGGCTCTAGCTTACACTCTTGCAGCGCGTGAGTATTTTTCTATGTGGGAGTGCACTCTGAGGCGTTTGCAATTGTCTGTTCTTGGTGGAGATCATGCATGTTTGTATATATAGGGAGACCGGCCGGAGACGAAGACCACCAAATTAAGCATAGGTGTGAAGCCCACTGCGACTTTGCGAGCATTGGTGATATGTGGTGGAAACCGATTCAAGGGCCACCACCATGAACCAGCGACCTAAAAAGTTGTCGAAATACCAGACATGACCAACCTCGCTCGCTGCCCTGCATGACGACGAAGCAGAACACTGCTGTTCATCTTTCCTTTCCTGTATTGTTTGTTTACGTTTTGCTTTTTGAGTGGGAAAAGTAGATATATGGAGTAGTATATTCCGAGAGATGCTAATTTTAATCGAAGTAAGGCAACGGTGTGGTATCCAGCTGCTAATTAAATAATAAACCATATCAAATATTCTTTGTTTTTGCACGAGCTATCCCGGATTGTTCCATACTACATCCGTCCTATGAATAAGGCGCACACGTATTTTAAAACAAATTTTGACTAATTAGTTTGAGCAGCAATATCTCAATTATATACTCATTATTGATATTGTTAAGTTCGTATTGAAAAACATTTTCTAATGATACCAATTCTATGTCAAACATTTTTTATATGTTGATCGATCTTTGGCCAAAGACAAATCTTGAAAAACGTGTGCGCCTCATTCATTGGAATATGAAGGGAGAATTTGTTTGGCAGTTGGCTGGAATACATGAAAATTATAGATCACTTGTTCTGCTTGACAATGTGCTCTATATTGTGTGTCATAGTCATGTATTAATGATGCAATTTTTAATAAAAGAACTCTAATATAGGGCGAAACCATGGGTTTCCTCGTGGGAAAATATGCATGCAGGGAAAGCATGATGAGGAGGGAGGAGGTGTTTAGCTTTCAAAGAGTGTTGGCTGTTTTGTCTCTAGGAGATTTTCCTAACTAGACAACATGTTGGTATGTTTTGATGAACAATTTTCGTCTTTAAAGCTACCAGCCAATGGTTTAAAAAATTCTACAGTACCCTAAAATAAGTGGCAATAAATGTGTTATTGGCCATAACAAGATAAATCTACATTTCAAGAAACTGACTATGAGTCGGGCATATTGTTGGACGTGCAAACATTTTGTATCTATGAAATAGTTTCTCGGTGCACACGTAGCAATTCTCTTTTTTCTTCGTGAGTGCACCTAAATTTGGTTTGTATTGAATGTAATATGTATCTAGTGATGTCTCTACTTTTGCATGGACAAGACACCGCGGCGCCATGGAGCTATCACGGCTACATATCCATGACATATTTCCATAAGAAAACATATTTTCTCTGACGTTGGTTAATTACTTGAGTAAGACTTAGTTACCTACTTGGTTTCTACCATAGAGATCGAAGCACATTGAATTATTTGATGTCATGTTATAGAGAGGCCGAGTGCACACTCTTTCGGTTGCATCGGCTTAAGAGTTAGTAAAATCTCTCTTTATCTGGAAAAACACACACAAGTATGATTTTAGTTTCTAAACAATAAAAGAAAAGGTGAACAAGAATATTCTCTAGTTTGACGGTTGTTTTCAAATGTTTTGCTAGTTAGTGTAGGATTACTTTGTAAGAATCAAATACTCCCTCCGTCTGAAAAAGATGTCGCTCATTTGTCTAGACATGCATCTATCTACACAATAAAAAATGTTAGATATATGTGTATCTAGTCAGACAAAATAGTTACACTAGTAGAAAAAGAGGCTTCCGTCCACCCCCATTAGTCCCGGAAATATTCGAACCGCGACTAAAGGAGGCTTTAGTCGCGGTTCGGGAAGCGACCCGCGACTAATGCTCCATCCGCGACGAAAGGGTACCCCTAAAGGGCTATGGACGGATGCGGTCGGCGGAAAAACCTTTAGTCCCGGTTGGGACACCAACCGCGACTAAAGGGTACCCCAATAACTTTTGCATACGACGTCGGAAAAAAACGTATAATATATCAAAAAAATCCTGGGAAAAAGTTACATCCGAATTCACCTGGATTTACCCGGTTAGCCAATTTTTAGATTCTCAAAATTCCAAATGAAAATACGAAAGCAGGAAGATTTTAGTTTTTGCTACTCTGTATAAATTATGTATTTTATATTTTTTAAATTTTTCAAAAAAATAAAATTAATAATTGCATCCAGCATAAAGATTACTATTACTTTTACCCAAATTTTAGATTTTCAAATTTTTAGGTTTTGGCAAAAAAAATATTTAAAAAATTAAAAAAATTTAGAAAAAATTAAAATTGAAAAGTTAATGTTTATTTATTTATTCACGATTATTATTACATCATTATTTTTGTTTATGAAAAAAATTATTTGAAATTCAAACAATAAAAAAATGTGACATCGACCAACATGTTAATAGGATTGATATGATAGTAGTATCACATACATGTGCGCGTAGCACTTGGATGCGGGACGGAATGGAACTCGAAAGTTAAGCGTGCTAGAGGTGGAGTAGTGGGAGGATGAGTCCCGAGCGGGAAGTTTGACCACGAGTAAGTAATTTGACTAGAGATAAGTGTAGTTAGAGATAGGGACTAAGCTATGCAAATAACTGAAATAATAGAAATTCTGAAAAAAATAGAAAAAAAACGGAGTGAAAAAAAATTAGAAACCCAAATGAATTAAAAAAATTAACGAAATAGCCTTTAGTCGCGGTTGGTGTCCGTCCTTCACCCAGACGCACGCTAGCCGCCCACGTGAACGGACCTTTAGTCGCGGTTCGTAAGCAACCGCGACTAAAGGGGGGGCCTTTAGTCGCGCTTAATTGGTCACGGTTGCGCAGCCGCGACTAATGGCAGTTGCGAACCGCGACTAAAGGCCATTTTTCTACCAGTGTTATACCGTTTATCGGCTTCATGTTCTACTACAATGTGTTTTTTCATTATATTATAACCAAAAATCATTTACTTAAGTCAACCATAACACAAGTGAGAACAAGTTCAAGGCGTTACGTGAACATCTATCAATACAATAGCCATCCTCAACTAATCCAAAATAACCAAATTTCACCTACATTACCTAATTCAAAATATTTTTACAAAAGATGACCCTAATGTTTTGGGTCATACTACCGTGGAAAAACCAAACTTATGCCACTATTACACACTTAGTGTACTAGATTAAGTTATAGGTTACCATCATTGTCTTGCAAAGCAAAGGCTGGAGAGAAGAATAGCCTATCTAGCCAACATCACCCAAACAAAAAAGGACCGCACTACCCGGCGGCGCCGCACAAAACTTAATCCGTGCGGCGGCTGTCCCCATCCCGAAAATAGTATCTTTCGCACTTTCTCTTGGCTCGGATCGTACATGCAACAGCGCATTGATGCGCAACGGCTCGGCACATGCGTCTCCGTGACTGCGTGTTCGAATAAAGGCCGCGCTTGCTCTATTTCATGCATGGTAACTTTTTTTTTTGCAGACATCAACCACATGGTCATCTGAAGCATGTATTAAATAAAAGAAAGTTGCTGTAACGTATAGAAAAATAAAAGAAAGTAGAAGATAATGCTGTGACTCCAGCAACAGTGATATTGGTTTTAACTTGAGATCTATCAGATTTCCTGGTGCCGCTGATTTTGCTCAACATCATTTCCTATAAAAAAATAATTTAACAATTCTTGGATTATTTTAGTAGCAGTTTAGCCGGTTGCAACAAGCCACCCACCACAAGAACCAAAAGAGCACTCTTGTGTATTATCTCAGTAGCACTTCCCAGATTATGTAGTCACAGTTATCAGGTTATTTATGCAACAATTACAAAATGATGTTTATAAATTGCAATTACCAGATAATCCTCACTAGCAACTACCGGATTATGCAATAGCAACTGCCAAATTAATTAGACACAATGGCCAGGTTAACAAGTCCCAGTTATCAGTTAATTAGCCACAATGACCATGTTGTTTACGAAGGCAATTGCCAGATTATATCAGTGGCACTGACCGGATTAAGTAGTCATAGCTACCAGGTTATATAAGTATCTAACACCAATGGTGTTTGTCTATCCCCAAACTAAACTACCAGATGAAAATTTCACAGAAAACAAACTCACGATGTGTACACGCGGTGGCCCTTTAGCCGAGATGCGGCTGCTGCTCCAGGGAGAGACTGCGCCCATCGCTCAAGGAAGAAAATGGCGAGTAAATTGCCTTCGAGGCAGCTCCCAGCAAGAAGAGATGCTGGCGAGGTCCTCGCTTTCGATGCAGATCCCTGCGAGAAGAACTGTCGCGGCGCGACGGTGCCCGTGGCCACGACACCTTCCGCGGCGGAGTCAGCTTAAACTGGCGGCGAACGAGTCCGTCCGGCTGCGCCCCCTCGGATTGGCGGCGGACGCGACCGGCCGGCCCGAGTCTCACTGCTGGAAGGCGGCGACGGCGGCCTCCCACGCGGCTCCGTTCTCGGCGGCGGCAGCGGCCTCCCGCACGGCTCCGTGCTCAGCCGCGACAGCGACCTCCTCCTCTCTTCCCGTCATGGCGAAAATCTCACTCTACATACACGTGGGCGTCACGGGCTTATCCCAGACGTCGAAATCAGCATTGAGATTCGTGCAACCAGTTGTGGCATATTACAAGAATCACCCTACTTTATGTTCATTCTGCATCTGCCAGTCCTTCTTTATGTACATAACAGTGCTTGTGTTTCTTCTCTATTTATAATTCTGCACCACATCCACGGATGTAATAATTAATTGAATTATGGTGGAATATTAAGGATGAACACCTAGATCAAATGGTTATGTTCGGAAATTTGTTACTGATTAGGAAAGAAAAATTTATGTTCCGAAAAACTTGGGAGCGACTCGGATTAGGAAATTATGGTGGAATATTAAAGATGAACATCCACAGATCAAATGGTTATGTTCGGAAATTTGTTACTGATTAGGAAAGAAAAATTTATGTTCCGAAAAACTTGGGAGCGACTCGGATTAGGAAATTATGGTGGAATATTAAATATGAACATCCACAGATCAATGGTTATGTTCGGAAAAGGAAAAACATGGAAGCGAATCAATCATGCAACAAAACATGGAAACGAATCAATCATGAACATCCACAGATCAATGGCAGCGTAGTTTTTTCGTTTCTCATTAGGCTAGACCAGATTTTGTTCAGGGAAGAGATAAAATCATACCAGACTTGGAAGAAGGAAAACAAGCGAGATATTATCAAAGATTTAGGCACCAATCATGCAACAAATCACTCGAGACTTTTGAGCATATAAGAGAGACCAACATGTTGACAGAAAAAATACACCGAATTCCATTTCTCTTCCACCAGCGTACATGCATGAATCAGGCAACAAATCGTGAGGCCCACCAGAAAACGGATCTGGAGATAATACAAAGAAGAAAAGGGAAAGAGTTGTCGATGGAGGCGACATGGTCCCCTTCTCCTTCCTCCAACCGCCGCCGGCCGGCCTGAATCTTCCGTCCAACCTAGTGTTGTCCGTCCCGTCGTCCTTCTCCTCGGCGAGGAGCATGGGTTACATGTGTTGGTGGCTACCCGCCTGCTTCTTCTTCGCGGCCGGCCACCGCGGATACCTTCTAACCCCGGCGAGGAGCAGGTATCCGGTGACCGTGCGGAGAGTTCGTTGGGAGAGCAGATGGGAGAAGGCAGAGGTGAGGAAAGTGGTGGGCTCGGTGGGGAGGGAAGGTGTGCAAGGAACACTTCGTTCCTTTAGGGGGCAAGAAGTGTACAATGTTAAGGTTGTGGATGTAAATATACTCGCACGAATCTCCAAACATTACTGTCCATAGGATAAGCCAGGGACACCCACGCCTATGTAGAATCGCTGCGTCGGTCGAGGACACCTCTCAGGACATTCGGGATGAGGTGGGGGAGACACCGTGTGGTAGAGATAAGATGTGCTGGATCCCCTAGGGGAGCGATGCGTTTTTTTCCTTCCTAATACTAACCGCCGCACGGAGTGTTATCGATGCGGCGCTTATTGAGAACAAGCAAGTGCGTGTGCACTTGCCCTATCTCACAGCCATCCACGATAGCCCCGTTGCGCGCATGGGTTGGGCGCTGCCCTCCTTTCGTTCCGTCGAGTGGCCCACGTGTAAGCTGCAGTTGGCTTGCCTGATTGAGGAAAAAAAGGATCGGGAGGGGAAAGATCTCGCAGCCGAGGAGTAGAAACCCTATCGAGGTTCCCTCGTCTGCCGCCGCCTCTCACGCTCCCACTCCCCTCGCAAGAGCGTCTGCATCCTCGCCGCCTCTCTTCCGCGCCGGTCTGCAGCAGGCAGGGCTCCGGATCCTCGTCCGCCCTCTCCTCGACCAGCCTCCACATCATCCACCCCACACCTCTTCGTCGCGCGCGGCAGACTGTGGGCGCCTTCGCAGATGGCCTGCAGCCACGTCCTGGTGAGGTCTCCCATTTATCCGGCGTCGCACGGACGGAGTGAAGAGGAGGATCCATATGACGGTGCGATGGCCCGCCGATTCACGCGGCCTTCCCGCGTGCCCCCTCCTTGCCTCTTCAGAGCAGAGGAGGATGTCTCGGAGGTGCACATTCTTCATGTCCCCGTTTCCCCTCCATATGATTTGGTCGCCCGGCGCAGGAAGATTGGTTCCACGTGTTCCGTATTATCCTGTAGTGGTCGTATACTATCGGGACTGAAGATTGTGTTCTCAGACGAGGTCCCTCTGCCTGACTGCCTGCATCGGTTGTCAAGAAGAGCATACATGGTGTCATGGTGGTCTCCATGAGCAGGCAGGGAGGCAGGTGGGTCGTGCCCTATACCGTGAAGACTTCATTTTACTTTGTTCTACTTGCATCTGAGAATTATTTGACACTCATTTGTTGTTAACTCTCAATATTCTCCCTAATATTTCAGGAGTATATGGTAAACAAGAAAGTGAAATGAAGGTACAGAGCCCACCAAGTTTTAGGTGAGAGATACTTTCATATCTGGAGAGGCCACTTGCTTATCTGTATTATGAGCAACATTGATAGGAGGATGAACGAGGTACCATGGAAATCTCCTTACATGAGTAAATTTATACGTCTTCGCTGTGATTGATTTGGGATTAGGGATCTAATTGTTAATGTTTACCTTCACATGTACCATTGTTCCCTGTTCCAGATTAACCCCTCTCATATCTGATATGGAAGAGGGTGCTTCTGAAGATTGGGGGCTCGGCACGAGGACCTACGGTAAGCTGGCTCATTTTTTACATCTTCGTTTTATTGATTTGGGGACTGGGTATCGAATTACTGAGAGTCGAAAGACGAGTTGATGTTTACCTTCACAGGTACCCATCTTCTGGGACTGCCCCTACCATGGTTCCTGTTGCAGATTAACCCATTTCAAATTTGAAATGGAAGAGCGCACTTCTAAAGATTGGAGGGGCACTGCATTGGATGTAGAAGCACCTCATACTGTTGACCCAGTGATACTACCTGTATATGCACTGATCTTTTCCTTTGATGTTATCGTGGCAGTGCTCATTCCGACGAGCCGGCCATGCCGCCTGCCTCCAGTAGAAGCAGTAGACGAAGCGGTCCGGTGCAGCTGATGGAGCAGCAGCGGATCTAGACGGTTGGGTGGGACATTAGGTTATGAAATCTTCTTGAGTTTTGTAGTTTCCTTTAAGTTTATTTCTTATTCCCTTATGATTTGTATAATCTTACCTTCACGTAAAAATACTTTCAAGACATATTGTTATCTTCCGATAAACTTATGCACTAACATTTATAAGATATGCATCTACATTGACATTTACATTTGTAGGAAGTGTTTCTTAAGAGTTTAGTTGTTATTTATAGGTGCAAGCATCCTTGTATGATTGTTGCTAGGAAAAAACCAATCTAGGCATTCTATAAAGCAAATTTGGGAATTTCTAAAAAGGAAAAAAAACTAAATTTTAGGTGTGCTTTTGTTTCAGCTTGTTGCGGTAGAATATTATGAAATTGCATGCATGTGAATTGTTAGAATTGCTCCCTGTTGATTAAATGTATACCTTGAATATTAATGCAATTTCTGATGGTTTCTTTGGTTCAGTAAGATAAATTCGAAACATCTTAATATGAAAGGCCTTGAGTTGTATGTGCATCATGAAAAGGGCTCCATTCTGTTTTGTAGTTGTTAGTTTTGAAGTTGTGATGTATGGAATATTGAGTTCGGTAGGCTATGGTTGCCAGGGGAGAACTTCTTATTGAGGTACCACTACTGTTTGTATGTTGTAATTGCTCATATTGCTCATTGCAAATGCTTACTTCTCTGCTTTGCTATTGTTTAAGCCAAAACTTACAAAATTGAGTTGAAGTATAATAGCCAACACCCAATGTTATATATGTAGTTTACAAATCGCTTGGAGAAAAATATTTACTAACAGAGTGTTGCTTTGCACTCACTTGTATATGCATGACATCTAGGCAGATTTCCAGTTTGAAATCTATAGCTGAAGTTTCTGGGCTTCCTTTAGTTAATTCTATACATGATATTCTTGAAATTTCATGTGTCGATGTGGGAAGAAATTATTAGAACGTGCAGGAGCATGTGAAAAGTTGTTATTGTTGCTCCTAATATGCTAGAAAGCATGACCGTTTATCCATCTCCAATCTGAGCAGAAGTTTCAGATATTGCTTTGTTCGGGAAGGTGCTGATCGATGCAATTATGTTTCCTGGGAAACTGCACATGGACAGTACGTGTTTTTATTTTCTGTTTTAATTGTTTAAGGGTAAACTATATGAGTACACATACAGTTCATTGGCAATTATTTAACTAACTAGCCAGCTAAATTTGTTACTAAGTCATATTTCATCTATGATATTCTTGTATTTTTAAGTTTTGGTGCTTTTGCATTCAACTATGAGCTTGTAGTGCCATGCTGTTCAGGTTTTCATCCAATTTAGCTCCTTCAAATAGTTTTCTGGTCCTCATGAGTTGCCACATGAAATTTTAAAATTTTCCATAATAAAACATGAATATACGAGTGTTTTTCTGTTGTTAGTTGTACCTTTTTCCACCTTTTTTGGTTCTTCCAAATTATTTGTGAATAAAACACCTCCAAGAGATGCACCAATTCGCACATGAATAGGAAGGAGTAGAGCAAATTTAGAAGTTGTTGCTTATGGTCATCTCTGAGTAAAGCAGACCCTTAGATAGAGAAAATATATGCAAGCTTGCTGGCATGGTATGGGGTCATAGCTGGTGCAGGATAGGTTTTTTCTGCTTGAACCATATTTTCCTGAATCTAGGATGGATACACTATCAAATATATCTGTGAAACAAGATATTTTTCCCGATTTCTTTAACCAGGCTTGGTTTTCCAGTAATGAAACCCCTCCGAGTTGTGTTATTCAAAAAATAGACATTGTTGCTATGTTGTCTGCTGGTTATCCCTGGTCCTTTTACAACCTTGAGAAAGGCTTGAGAACGAGACATGATAAATTTAGTCTTTTATATATGCTTTTGAGGTATCATTTGCTAAATCGATTCATGGTATTTACTGTGCTCTTCTACTCAGGCTTATCGACTGTCTACTCACTAGTTAACTAATACTCCCTCCGTTCCTTTCTATAATGCCTATTGTTTTTTCGCTTTTGTTTCAGAATATAAGAGTAAAGCTATGTCTTTTTGCAAAGAACCCCTTCCACCAATCTGTTCCCGTCCAGAAAATCTAGAAACGAATCTGTTCCCGTCTAGTAAATCTGGCAACCAATCTGTTCCCGTCCAGAAAATATGGAAACCAATCTGATTATGGAAAGAATAGCGGGAGAGAGGGAGTACATGACGCAACCGGTTATAGAAACAAGATTATTTTCTGAGATCTGATTTCAGTTTCCTATTTTGTTTCTAAAATCGCTAGGGGGTTTTGTGTAAAAAAATGGCTTGCGCTAATTTCCGTGCCAAAATACAATAGGCACTATAGAAAGGAACGGAGGGAGTATCATTTTTATTACTACATGTATTTCAGGCCAAACTCTTGGGTCACCAAGGCCATCTCCTTTCTGAAATATGATCGCTATGTCCCCAAAGAGACTTTCATCTCCCATAACGTTTGCCGATCAAATTTAACATACATCATATGAGGAAACATTAACAAGAGTGCCTATGGATGTTGGTACGTTGCTACAATTAGTTCAAATAGCAATCCTTGTTATTTTGTTTTGGCAATATCCATGTCTATGTTGTGTTGGTGCAAGTAAAAGTCCCAAGTCACCCCGAAAGAGTTGTATGTTTCGGGCTAGCAATTCCGGTCATGCCAATTTTGTAATTTAGCTGTTTCCCACTAACTTCAGGTTTAGTGTTTTTGCGGGCTGCTTGCTACATTACCATCCAGGATGCTATAATTGTGGTTATTAGGATTTCGTAAGTTTCCATGTGAATCTGGTGTCTAAATGCATTGCGATTTGTTAGATTTGATTATGGAACTTAACCTAGAATGTAAAGCCATTAACTAGATTATTACTTCTTTAGTGAAACTCTTTTATGGAACAACAAATAACTAATCGTAATAACTTCAGTGGGTAATTTTGTTATATTCCAGAGAGATAAGTTTGCTAATTGCCTATTTTATTTGGAATTCATGCTGTGTTATTCTCCGAAATTTATAGCATTTATATTTTTTTCAGCTTGAGAAGGTTGTATTGAGAGCTGTCCGAGAACTTCTATATTGATCATGCTTAAAAGAGTTGGAAGTTTGTGTCAACTGTCAAGGCTTTAAATTTTCTTTAATAAGATTTTCGATGTATGGTAAATCAGAAGTACTGCTATCCATGTGAAAGACACTCCCATTTCGGCTTCCCTGTAGATGTGTGCTTGATCAAACACTTCTATGAGGAGCTTATAAAAGGCCTATTTTGGAATGGAAATTAGGATAACAACAGCAAGATATGTATATATGGAAGATAAGATTAGTTCAAAATTCAATCCAGTTATCCTCACGGATTTCTTTCATACTTTAAATCACAGTGTCCTAGATTAGTTAAGGGTTCGATGAAGCATTCTTTATGATTTTATTTTGGTGTAACCGTTGTCGCCTATGTAAGTGAACACAATCTATAGTGTTTACGGTGCAAATGGAGGTAAGCATATCAAATAAAGAAAAGTAACCATGCAGCTGGTCGTATTGATTGTTTGCCATGTTGCTAAATATAACAAAACATGAATGCTCCCTTCAAAAGAAATGTGTTAGAATTGGGACGCACAGCACCAGCGAGGAGGCGCCCCATGGGGCGCCCCAACCACTAGTCCGTATCATTTCCCAACAAAAAAGTAACAACGTAAGCTATACTACCTAAAGCTAAACCATTTGCAATTAAGAATGCATTAGGCTAATTACATTGCATTGCCACTTTATCAGTGTGAACCTGGTCAGCTCAGCCCCCACATACATATAAAATCATAAAGCCAAGAATAACACACGCATTTCTCAGGGGAATGATAAAGTATATTTGTATATGACTGTACACACTAGGGTTCAAATACTTATACGCACATTTTCACACACGCCTATTTGTTACAACACGTGAATATCATGAATATAGCGATATTCGCCGATTCATTCTCTGTTTCATTCAATTCTAGCAATATGCGCGTGCATGTGCTGCTGTGCCTCTGTCTTTCTTACAATTAGGAGATGAACTGATGATAAGTCTAGTAGACAACCATTTGACCACCTCAGCTAGGCAGGTAGTGCTCTAGGAAAGATAAACGATGGATAAGCCAATCTCAGCTAGGCAGCTAGTGCACACTGTGCAGAGAGCAAGCATTACCGCACTGCGATCTGAATTCGGCTCTGCGGGTCGCTCTGTCCCAGCATTCTCCCTTTTATTGTTTTTTTTCTTCGATAATGGGCGTTTTTATTACTTGAACATGCAATTACACGTAACCTTTGCATAGGTAGGATGCACATAGCCGTTTAAATATCCTCTAAATATTCATGAAATAAAGAAAAATGCGGACTACATGCCGTAACGAGAAAATGTAAAACGCCTATGAAACAGGAGGAGCTCCAATTCGTAGATTATGCGGCCATCCATGTAGGGAAAAAAATATCCCTCGCCGTAGCCTCCAATCGTGTATAGACCTCCGTAAAGAGGTCGCGATTCTCCACCCGCTGAAGAGGCGACCACAAACGGAGAATACCGGTACATCTGTAGATAACCTGCAAGATAAAACAATTTTTATCATTAAAGATTTTATCATTTCTACATAGCCATAACGCTCAGATAACTGCAAGCGCACCCATCCTAATAAGCCTTCGAAATCTTAAATTGATACCATGAAGCCAATTGCTAAAGAAGTTGGCAACACTAGTCGGAGGATAAAGGCCGGTAGCTACTTGGATGATCGACCATATAAAAACAACAGCCTCCTGAAATAGAAAAGGCGGCTCGACGGCCCTTCCGCCTCTGCTTCATGCGGCCACGCTGGGCCTCACCGGAGTGCCTACCGCCTGCCCCTTTCACGCCTCCTCCACGTCTTCCCTCCCTTCCACCGCCATCAGGGACGTCGCCGGGCAAAGTCTGTGAGGGGCGGCGACGGATCTCCTTGATCGCTGACTCAGCGGGATGCGGTGGCGCGGTTTGTTACTTTATTCTCCGGTGATGGTGTTGCGGGGTAGCGTTGGCCAGGGTGACGGAAGAGTGATGTTGTCATGACCAGATCAAGGCCCATATGGGCCAGGATGTCTTTTGCAACTTTGCACAACTTCTACTACTGCATTGGACAACATGTGAGGGCGCTCCTGACTACACCCGCAACACAGAACGCCCAGGCAGTGACCCCGAGCATGGCGTTGGTGGCATCCTCCACCACCGGAGGTAGTAGGCCGGTTTGCGGCAGGTTGTGGCGAACCTCGAGATCCCACATTAGTCAGATGTGAGCTAGGGAGGCGAGGCTATTGGTGAAAATCGAGCTCTGTTCCGGTCATGGTGGACAACTCCAACGTCTATGCATCACTACCTTCTTCAAGGCATCATCATTGCATCCATCGTCTACTCACTCGTAATGATCCAGGGGAAAACATAGATTTGGGTCTCCTGTATCAACGATGTGGCATTTTCGGTGTCGCTTTCCCTCATGGGGTCATCGTTTCCGGAGTAGATGTTGGATGGAAGAGGCAAGTGGTGGAGTGGTGCTGCATGTACCATGTTGACGACGGCATGTCTTATTGTCTGGAGCAGCGGTGTCTCGATGGCCAATGCAGGTTGATGGACACGTCCAGGGAAGTGGCGATGTCTGAAGTCATGGTAGCGTCGGTGGAAGGCTTTTTTCGCAAGGCATGGATCTATGTCCTAAAAATGGGTTGGCGGAAAATAGTGGCAATGATTTCTGCAGTGTGCGCATACGGTGCGCGCTGCTGGACCGACAGGCCGGTTGTAAATCATGTGTTATCTTGTAAGGTTGTTGTGAATAATTTAATAAGAAAATTGTGTGCCTGATTTTGATGTAAAGTTCGGGTATTACAACCTTCATTTTGAAAAAAAAAAGTAAAGCAATACATGCAATGCTTTCTAAAATGTTAGACGTTTTATAGGCTAACATAGCAA
Organism: Lolium rigidum; assembly: GCF_022539505.1. Classification (NCBI taxonomy): domain Eukaryota; kingdom Viridiplantae; phylum Streptophyta; class Magnoliopsida; order Poales; family Poaceae; genus Lolium; species Lolium rigidum. Next base: position 43,625 of record NW_025901428.1, read on the forward strand.
TCAAAATATTTTATTTTTAGAAGCGAAGGTAGTACACGTACATAAGGTTGGTTCCCACTATGTTTTGCCATTTTTAGCTGTTACGAGGACAAAGGTACCTCTCCAATTCTCGAGTCAAGCTCTCGACGAGAACAATGTTTGTTGCACCGATTATTTACTCCCTCAATACCGATTTATTAGGGTGTAACATATTTTGAGTGAGAATTAATCGTTAATTTATATTCTATTAACCGAATTAAAAAAAATTCTCGAAATACGTAGTGACATAGTAAACCGGTATGAAGGGAGTACATGCTACATATGACACGTTAAACTAGATCTTTGAAATGAGGAAAATAAAAACCTTGCCTTTTATATTGATACTAGGAAATTAACCCGTGCGTTGCTACGGAAATTCGTCCTCCCACCAACTCCTGAAAAGAGTTTGTGTAACACACCTCATTTTCCACCCACGCACCACTTCTTCGCCGTTCCACAAACGCACAAAACCACCACTCGTCGGTCCCGACTCCGCCCCTTTTCTCGTGTGCCGATACTCCCCTCCTCTTCCTTGTTTTTAAGAACTCTTTCTTGTGTGCCAGTCCACTCTTCATTTGGCTCCACAGTTATTATACTCTTGCATCACACCACAATATATCACCTAAAACCAGTGTCTTAATTGGTATATTATTGTGTGGTTCCCATAGTTTTCTGACACCACACATTTGCGCTTAGAATATTCAATAAAATTTTATTCATTCAACATTGGAACATAAGTCATGAGTTGGTTTATTCTCTTCAAATCTATCAACTTTGTGTGATGCACAAGAAATACAAATGAAATCTCAATCCATTTTTATGAGACTCAATCAATAAATGTTACTGAATGATGGTGCCAAGAAAAAATAGCAGATGCAAAAGCATTATCACAAACCAACAATTAAGAAAATTGTCTGCCAATTCATATAAGGTGGGATTAAAGTGCGTACCTTTTCGACGAACCCATATGAACCGTACTGTCCAAAATACGTACTCCCTCCGTCCCAGTTCGCAAGGCAAAGTTTTCAAATATCTTGGCCCAAGGTGAATTCTCATTGGCTCTAAATTTGCACGTTAAAACATGCAAAAACTTTGTCTTTCACATGCATGGAGTACTAGTACGCGGTGGTTTCACATGCATGGAGTACTAGTGCGTGGTGGGAGATGAAAAGAGGAGTGTTTGCATGCAAAAATGAATTAGTTTACTCCCACATTAAATGCAAAATGTGTCTAGGAGGTGAGGGATTTTGGGACAAATATTTTTTGGAAATTTGCCTTGCGAACTGGGACGGAGGGAGTACTTTCACCTCTTTTCCGTTGCAGTAAATGTGTAGAAGACAAACAAATAAGCATGGTCTACGGCAGAGGCTAGTACATGCGCAGAGTTCTAGACAAAGACAATGAATTGCTAAATCTTTGTCTGACTTTGACACAAACATCTATTCTTGCATGCTCCACTTCAGTTTTAACATTCTGAATCTTAGTCTCCTTTCATGGTGAAAGTTTCACAATAGTTCTCTTCTTCCAGCGTAATTAGTCCAATTTATTCACCACTGCTACTTCGATCCCTTTGTTCTGAATAGCAATATTCTGTAATATTCAGTTTTGAACCATTCCTTCCGAGAAAATATTGAGAATCTCTTTCCCTCAAACTGCCAGATCTTTTCTACATTGCTGCAAGTGCATTTGCAACATATACATCAGAAGTCAAATCCATTTTTATAATGTAAGAATGCAGTTGTTTTCTGCGATCAATGGCACATAGGTCAGGTCATCATGTAAAATCCTTGAGAAGGTAACACGGTTTGCACTCGAGCCGCTGTGCTGCATTCTAGAGAAAAATTGAAGAGCTTCGTCACTGTATCTGTTTTGAATATAACCTGACATTAACTTTGCATAGCAGTTTGTGTTCTTCAAATCCCCCGACGGAGGCTTCGACCGGTGGCCTCCCACAAGCTTGACCTCCAGATCCGATGCCCACCTTCAGATGGGATACAAATCGATTAGGAGGGGTTGGACTTCCTTGTTAGCAGTTCTGGATCTCGGGGGAGAGTAGGATTGGGGCTTCTGCGATTCCGTTCCACTGTTCGGAGGAGGTGCATCTCTCCGGTAGCTGGAGATAGAGGGGCAGGTCAGCTGCGGACATGGGGCTCTGCCTTCCGGCCACTCCCCTCCTCCATCGTCGCCTACCGGAGGCCTCCCCACGTGTGTGTCGGTCGGTGAGGGCTTCTCCGGCGGAGCGCGCGGCGGGGGCCTGGCCAGCTACGCTCGGGCAGAGGGCTTGGCCGGCGGCGGGAGTCGCGCTGACCAGAGGCGCGCGACGGAGGCCTGGCCCGCGGCACTCGGGCACAGCAGTTCTCTGCTCGGCTGGGCTAGAGAAGGAAAAACAAAAAAGGATGCTACCGGGCGGCGCCGCATATGTTTCATCCCGTGCGGCGGCAGCTGACCCCCTGGCCCACTAGCCCCTAGCAAGCCCACATGCAGCAGCTGACCCTGCATCCCGCTCGCACAAAGCAGTTGAACATGCAGCAGCTGCGTTGCTAGTCCCGATGTCCAGCCCCAAAAAAATGTCGCTTGCATCCAATCTTGCTTGTTCATCAGATGCAAAAGTTTCATGCAACTCTGGTCATATATAGTCATAGACTAAATGCTAATACATATTTTTAAAGACTTTCATAAGTGAGCAAAAACTCCGATGTGAATAGTAAGTGCTATATATGGTGGAATAACAAGTGAGACTGCAATTTGTAGAGGTAAATAACCAACTCAGTGAACATCCAGATTCTTTAGAGATGATTACCAGTTTTTTTGTAATAGTAACCTGATTATCAGGTTAACAACACTTTGCATTAGCATGATTACCACATTATCACTTACCAAATTACCAGGTTATCACTTATACACTCATTTAATTTAATTATCTTAATAACAGCTACCAGATTATCTCTTAGCAGCTAACATTAGCAAATCCCAATCTAGACATTAAACCCGTACAGGTTAATTATCTTGCTAACAATTACCAGATTATCATCTAGTAACTGCCCGGTTATCACTTAGCAATTGCTAATCTAGACATGGAATTAGTTACTAATTACCCGATTATCACTTGGCATTGCCAAGTCATCGCTTAACAACTGCCAGATTAACAAAGGAAATTTGCAGCCCGAAACTGCACTCTGTGCCAGATAAAGCTCACCTTAAAAAGCATGTATCACACCCAACGTTGATCACACCAGCAAATCAGGTTGAACTCATGAAAAAGTTGAACAAGAGAAGAAATACATCGGTACCAAACATCTGCTGCCGGCATCAGAAAAAGCAAGAGATCGCAAATGGACGAGCATAGGGAAAACTAAGCCAATCACGCCACACGCCAGACACCGGCCTCGTCGTCACTTGCACGACCTCATGTGCTCGTCGGCGGCGGCCTCCTGTTCGTGCTCTTCACCGGCGGCCTCCCTGCTCGATGCGCCGCCTCACGCGCCTGTCACATGTGCTCGGCAGCGGCAGCCTCCCGGCTGCTTGTTCAGCGGCGCGCAGTGGCTCTCCCCGATGTGCGCTGGTCGGCGGTGGCCTCGCCGATGCGCGTTGGTCGGCGGCGGCTCTGCTGAGCCGACCGTGCATCGGACCGCGCTGGTCGGTGGCGGCTTGGCGGAGACGTCCATTCGTCAGACCGTGCTGGGCGGCCTCGCCGATGAGCGTTCGTTGGCGGCGGCCTGGTGAAGCAGTCCATGCGCCAGACCGCGCTGGTCGGCGGTGGCCTTCCCGATGCTCGCTTGTCGGCGGCGGCCTGGCGGAGCAGCCCATGCGCGGATCGCGCTGGTCGGCGGAGCCATCCGTGTGTCGCGCCGCCCTGGTCGGCGGCGGCCCGGCCGAGCTCTCCATGCATCGCGCCGCGCTGACCGGCGGCGGAGCCTTTCGTGTGTCACGCCTCGCTCGTCGGCGGCAGCCCGGCAGGGCCCTTCATGCGTCGCGCCGCCCTTGTCGGGGATTTGGGAGAGACTAGTTGAATACCCGTGCGTTGCCACGGCTCGTAATTGTTTCCCTCTCCGCACATACAAATATGATGCATGTGATTTCACATGTCTAGAAACAATACGTGCCCATTATAAAAAAATTGATACCCCTTTCCTTTGCAATAAAAGATATTGGAGTACTATATACAATTACTCAACTCTTACTAACTAAGATCTACCCTGGAAAATTGCTTTCAATATTTACTCACGATTGTTTGTTGCGTAAAACTTGAGTTTTCAGCGAGTTTAGATACCCCTAAGTTTTGTTGTGTAAACCTCGGTAAATTTTTAGTCCCATTCTTATAGCCCATCTTAGTACCAGGATTTTTGAAAAAACACAAAATATTTTCTGCATTTTAAAAATACATTTAGGTACATTAATGTGTACAAAAGTTCACTACAAAAAATGAAATAGTGCGCATCTTTAATGTCTAACTTCAAACTCCCGAGGGAATAATATACTCTTATTTTGTAACTTATCCGTTAGTCTGAACTCTAATCTCTTTCGAATAGAAGTATGAAATCAATTTTATCATAAACCACAACCTGAAACATCAAACACACATTATCAATTAAGCTTAACCATTGGCTCTTAGTTCAGTACCCGTGCACTGCTACGAGATAATAGAAAAAAAGCGAGTGAGAGTGCCGAGGTAAGTTTTCATACGATGTCTGACTATCATGTTGTCTACAGGATGCGTGTAGAGGAGTGCCCGGTGACCATTTTTTTTTTTTTTGAAGTTATATATATTTCTATATATGAAGGTAGAGAAAGTCTACCTTATGAGAAATACAAGGAGGTTTGGGATGGATTTACAAGCCAGGGCGTTCTGGAGGGAGGAAAAAAAATAAGAAGAAAAAAGGAAAATTACTCAGACACTAATTTAAGGGCCCAAGACAGCATCTGGGGTTTTAGCTTTGTTGTCCTGTTTGCCCACAGCCTAAGGGTGGCCGCAATTTGTTCCAGAAGAGCCACCCTTGCAATGTATTTGGAGTTGAAGATTCTGTCATTTCTGGCATTCCACAAGGCAGTTAGGCAAGCAGCAATGCACACTGTCCAAGCTTTTGGTGCGGATGCAATATTTGTGTTGTGAACGAACTGCTGTAATGTTTCAGATGTTGCAGCTGCATTGTTCACATTAAGCTTCTTCCAAACCCAGTTTGCTTGTCTGCAGTGTAGCGCAATGTGGTGTATCGATTCCACTGCTGGGCATTGGTCACACCCCGCATCAGAGCCCGGTGACTTTGATCTTGCTGGTTTCCTTCTTCGCTGACCAGACAAAGCAGATCAGAAAGTTACATTGTAGATAAGCATTGCACAAGAATATATTGCTGAATAGTAGCAGTAGCAGTATCATTGCTACCTACATTTTTTTCGATAAAGGGAATATATTAATATCGAGAGATACCATTTACACCCAGCCTCTGCAACAACGCACCACCCTAATGGCACTACGGATGCACACAGCCAAAAAAGGGAAAAGAAAACTAAGAAACAAAAGTCCCGCTACAGTATCACGGACCTAACAACAGCAATACATCCACCACCATGACAACACCTGAATTGCAGACTCTCCAAAAAACGACGCCTCCAAGAAGGGAACAGTGCTCCAACACCGTCGTCGCCCGATCAAAGATCTTAGGTTTTCACCCTGAAGATAGTCCCCACTCTCAAAACAATGCCTCCACCAAGGTCACTGCTACCTACATAAGGCTAATAATATCATGGTGACCCTTTCTTTTCAGAAAATTAAAGGGCATGCCTTACAAGGCAGGGGTGCCAAAACATAGTAAGCCTTTCCTTTCAGAAAATAACATAGCAAGACCCATCATATGGCTCGATAATCAAAATCTTAAGACTGCAAAGCAGAACCAGTGTCTATAACAGATGAACCTGAAAAAATGCATACCATTTTGATTATGAAAGCAAAGTTGCAATCTCAAGCGCAAAGACAGAAAAAATCATATTGGGAAAACGTGAAATATGCTAGACAGAGAAACACAGTACAGTCGGATCATATGTGCCTTAATTACCCATAATCACATGCTTTCCTCCTGGAGCCACACAACAAGCAAGTTCTTGAATTTATGCCAAAAGAGAAATTTAACTGAACAAACTACCATTTGACAACGAGACAAATGGTATATAAATTTAATTTGAGCAACAACACTTCTGCAAGGTTAGTTCAAATGAAGATATTAGTAGGTCTCGAGGCACAATTGATTATGATTAATATACGTGAATATATTTCATAAGTTGGATAAACATACTAATTAACTGCTCACATGTATTTGTATAATATTTTTCTTTCGTCGGTATTGACATGATTAGGTATTTCTAAGTTAGTAGTTAGAACTTAGAACAGCAGCCATAATTTTGATAATGCACAATTTAAGCCATATTTTTGATAATCTATAATACTGAGATGAATAGTAGAAGTTTTCAGGGGAAGAAATTACAAATCATCAGGAAGTAAGTACCAAAAACAATTAGTATAAATAAAAACTGAAATAATACACAACTATAAGAAGCTGCACTACCTTTCTGGCGCATCGGTTGTTTGTCCGCGCTGATTTCTAATTGGATTCACTACTATTTCGGCCCGTTTCATGCTTATATGCACAAAAAGATGTATATCATGTAACTGACATAATATAAATCGTATATGCCATGGTATATCTGCATTACATGGAAAATAAAAACTATTTAACCATAAATCTGAAAAAACATAAGTCTAAAACAGTAGATTCATGTAACAGGTCATTATCAGGCAGGTGGGATGCAGCCTCTAGACCCAAGGATATTACTTGAGAGAATATTTTAACATTTTGGAAAGCCATTAGTTCCTCCTTATCCCTTGCAACAGTGCATCCCACTTCCAAGGTTAGTACAACCCCCATCCCTCATACAACCTTCATTAAGTTATCATTCAAATGAACCAGATGTATCTCAAAAGAATCCATATGTTCTTTATCAGTTCCGACAAATACATACCATTCCCTCACACATACCTCACTATCCTACGTCCATCCCTAGTACTGCCCAGATGTGTCTCCCATTCAAAATAGGAGTAGCGCATGTTCAGGCTTTATAATGCCACCGAAAACAACTCCATGCTAAAATGGAAATGCTTCGGCGAAAGTCCCCACAACGAAACAAAGCACAAATTTCGTCATCAGTTTTACCACGTATCAAATGTATCCAAGTACCAAAACTTTGTCTCAAATGCAGTACACTCTAGAGAAATATCACCAAAGAATAATGAGACATTTTGCACACTGGATCAGGTACCAAAAGTTGCTATATCTTTCTCTTGAAGTATGATTCAATCTTTCTCCTAGGGAACCAATCAATAGAAGAACCACTTACGCAAATCGCAGATTGACTTGAAACTGTGGGATGTCGACTTAATCACAGTTTGAAAACTGAGCTTCCCAACTCTCGTGAACCCGTAATCTATAGAAATAAATAAATATAAGAAATTCAGAATAGCACAAACGAAAGAGTATTGTCAATAGTACACCATCTAATTGTAAAGTTTGAAAAGGGAATTTTAGAAAACTCTCTAATTTCAGAATTCTACGTCAGAAATTAGACAAGCCTATCAATCCACAGAAACAGAAGAGCACTGGCTGATCCTCTCAAATACTTGATGTCCGGTGCATCTATGAAATATCGGCATGCCCAGATAAACCAATTCCTATTTAAGGGCAGCTACTATTAGTAATACAACGGAATCACTACATCATTGTACATCAGATGTTGTAGCCCAAACAGCTCATGGTAACTCTAACCCAATATCTAACTAACAAATTAAATCCCTAGCACCTATCAGAGCCCCTAGAAACTGTACAAGATTCGAAAGTTTTCTCAGGGCAACTTTTCATGTTCAATAGTAAGGTAAAAAGTAATATAGATACGTATTTTTGTTACGTAGGACTTGCTAAGTAGCCAAGAACAATTTGCTTGATCTCTGAATCCTCCAAAGAAAACACTCAAACATCAGTAAATTTGGAAGGGAAATCATCAAAAGGAGAAACATTGCTTAATTGATAGAAGGAGTTAACACTTATGCCTTGAGAACCTTGCTCTACCTAGAACTCGCGCTCGACGGTGTGGGCGGACCGGAGGATGGCGCCCGCCAGCTTCTTTCGCAGCACGAGGTGTCGCGGTGGTTGTTCTGGCAGTCGCGGAACTGCGTGAAGGCAAGAGAGTGTGATGTGCACGGTAGCACCATGGGGATGAGAATAAAGGACTTGAGGCATCATGAAGGCTATACCTTTTTTGTAACGGTTGGAAGAAGCTCGACAATCCGCTGAACAACAGTTGTTGTTTCAAGCTTATCAGTTTCCATCGCATTCGCTAACCACCACGGAATGGGGGACAAGGAATCTGGTGCGGCTAGAATGGCTTGCAACCCAAGAAAAACAAAGCAGTGAGCGCCCCAAATGAACACATGACCGTGTGCAACTCGATGCATGTATCACCTTGCAATAGGAGAAGACACCCATCGATGGTGAAATACTCTGGCAGCAGGCAGAATGTGGTTCAGTTGTTGACAGACTAAAATAATGAAAAACATAATATTCTTCTGTTCGGACAATCCATGGCTTATTCACACAACAAATTATAGTTGCTGTTTGTATGTACGACGGCGCATAGTAATACATGAATGGTAAAGGGATGTCATAATTCAGCAGATGGTTAGTTCCTTAACAGGACACCTTGCGATAGCCTAGAATCGAGTTGACATTTTGCTTCCACCTATATGTAATGTAACTATGAGCATCCTAACTGATGGAAATTTTGTCCAGCAACTGTATAATGGATAATGGTGGTTAGCTCCTAATCTTTGCTACTGTGAAATATATAAGGTCCCTCCATAGGAATGCAGTAGTTCCCATAGATAGAAGTTAGAAGCAACAAGACCACCAAAATCACGGATCACGAAAAGCAAGCCATGAAAAAGCACAAGAACAAACACCATAAGTTTTAGTTGTTCTATCATTACCTCCTAGTCATCGACTCCTCATCATCCCAAACTCTAAATCAGACATCATAATCCACTTCAAACTCCTTGAAGTCCTCATCCTCCTCCACCACTCTAGCTGTTGTAGTTAGTCTGAATGGCCAAAGGCGAACTGGGTTCGCGTCCGATGTCGTAGTTCCTAGGCGTCACGTCCAACAGTGACCAGGGCATCAAGGGACACAATTACGTGAGCCGGTGGCGGAACATACTTGTTCTACATGAGTCTTTATTCCGTGACAGTTGACATTTGATAGTTATGTAACTGCGAAGGAGCCATGGGTACCTAAATCAGTATATATATAAATCATGGTGCAAGCAGGACATGTGTAGTTTAGATATCATAGTGCAAGGAAAACAACATCAGCGTAAGGCACCAGCCAAGTAACAATCCCGGCTAGAAAAGCAATGATCTGCATCTCTCATTTGTACTGAGCAAAGAATTAGTATTCATGTGAAAATCTCGTCTGGTATTCAGCATATCATGTACTTTTTACCTTCATCGTCACTTTTGTGCTCTCAGTCTACTGATCCTAAAGCAAAATCCATAAGTACATGAAAGCTCATTCTAAAATTACACCTAGTTGAACTTGTCCAACCTTTTGATCTAAAAGCCATAAGCTTGGGTCGAAATTGACAAAATAGATCATTCAACTATTTTTTCAGTTGGCTGCATCAGGGCCATCTCTCGCCATGACCACCTGCACCTCATCGTGAGAGAGAGATTGAGAGAGAAGGTAGGGGGATTGGAGCAGCCGAGCGAGCCTCACCTCGATGGGGTTCTCAGTAGTCGTGGAGGTGCTCCCTTCCGCGGACGGAGAGGTGGGAGGAGTCCCGTGGTGACCTCTGGCGTCACCGGAGACCTCCCCCACCCATTCTCGGCTTGATCTAGGCGAATCCAGCACCCCACCGTCAGCATAGACGAAGGAGAGCTCTACTTCGGCCGGGGTCCAATTCCTCGGCCTACGGCTCCACTCCGGCGGCGCGCTCGTATTCAGCCGATCCCTATATGCCGCCTACCATCCGCCACGGAACATGGGAAGCTCGTCTCTGTCCATACCCGTCACATCTATCCCTCCATGGACGAGGGGAGCTTGTTTCCGGCCGTCTCTACCACATCCCGGCTGCCATGGACGATGCAGGGCGGAGGCAGCATCACAATTGGAAACCCGAAACCGCCATTGTGGAGGACGAAGCAGAGGCTGCGAGGAAGAGAGAGGAGAACAGAGGAGTTCGTGCGTTTTTTTCTTCTCTCGATCAGGGTCGTGAGCCTAGTGGGTAGAGGTTGTTCCTTGGCAGGTTTTTTTTACCGGTTTTTAAGTGTGGAGCGGTTCGGAGGGCGATTCCTTTGTTTGCAGGCGGAGCTGGGCAGAGGACGTACCATGGGACACCACCTCTAGCCATTTAATATAGTAGAGATAGTGAATGAGTGGGAGGAGGAAGCCGTGACGTGAGGAGATACGGAAGGGATAAGGATGGTTGGTCGCACCGCACGATACCTTTCGCGAATCTTGACGAACCGCCGCACGCGCAGCGAGCCGTGCAGCGCCTCTCTGTATCTTAAAATGAAACGAACCGGTACAGGGCAATTTCATGTATTAAGGAATTTTGTGGGAGGGTAAAACGGTCCAAAAAATTGTTGGACGAAAATTTTGGCAGAAACCTTAGCTCCTTTATTATTAGGTATAGATATGAGAAGCAAACATGAACAGCCTAGGTCAATAGAAAAAACCACAAGAATGAAACGAGCTAGTTAGTAATTTCTCCTAGATGCTTAGGGTTTGCCATAATCCAATTCTTGTTCTCGTCCTAAATTCTCTGCATGAGGGCCGAAGGCATTGAGAACCTATTGTTAAAAATGTTATGAAAGCGACAAGCAAATAACGAAGAACGATAAAGGTAAACGCAGCGGAGACACGAGATTTAACGTGGGAACCCCTTCCAACACAGAAGGGGGAAAAACCACGAGCGTCAGCCAGCAAAACTTCACTATATCGGGGAGTGTTTACAAACGCCGTGAGATATCTTATAATCTGATAAATCCTAGCCGGCGGCTTACAATGTATATATAGGCGGTGTCAATGATCCGTACCGTGGGGGGCTGCCGCCCCCCGTACCCCCCTTCGCAAGCGTCCCCTCGCTCCGCTCGTCAGAAGTTAGCCTCCCTTTAGTATATGAATTTGGATCAGAATACAATAAAAAGCCTAGCGTTCCTCTCTTTCCAAATCTCCCAAGTGATCAGCGCGATGACGGATTTTAGACCTTGCGACCAGGAGGTCGGTGCAAGTGAAACGGCCTGCCAGTAATGAAGAACTGCGGGTCAGCTGGCCCTTAATTAAGCTTTGGACGAGAGAGGGACAGTTCAACCATGCCGCCGCGGCCTGCTAGATTATTTTGGAGTAAGGACACTCGAAAATGAAACTAGGTCATTGAAGAAAGAAGTTCACAGTATCGCACCAGATTTCACAGCCGAAATGCCGACAATCTGCCACGGGGATTGTTTAGCGGTTCATTAGTTTCTAGGACGATGATAGAGGCTAGGAGCCCAGGACAGACTGCCGCTGCAGAGTGAGTCATCACGCATGATTGGCCAGCTTCGCTCCGCTGCGTCGCATCACGTACCACGAAGAGAAAGGTGCGAGAAGATGCTTTTGTTTTTCAAGAATGAAGGTGCCAGAAGATTGTGCCGCGATTCTGCGAGCAGGCACGCGAGGCCGGTGATGTGGCTGAGCGCGTGAAAGCCCGCACGGCCACATTGAACGAGCACGGCCGGCGGCAGCGGCGGCGTCAAGACCGCGCGCCAAAATTATCCTGCTATCATGTCAAAGAATAGTTGCAAAATTAAGTTTCATCTATTAAGCTATAAAATTTGGAACTTCGTATACAATCTGAAATATTTGTGATTTTCAGAGCTCACGAATGGTTATTTTGAAGTTTTAATCTTCTCACATTCATACCTGATCTATTGTCTATGTGCGTGATTTTTGTGCCCGTATTTTGAAACTTCAAAACATGTATATTTTGGACCATAAAAAGTATCTTTTTTCGGTTGTGTCTCCAATGTTTCTATTGGTTGGCAAGTGGAGTTCAACTACAACTAGGCATGGGTAGCCCGGCCCGGACATCTCGGCCTAAAAATCTCGGGCCAGGCCGGGTCAGGCTTGCACTTCGGGCCGGTCTAGGCCCGGGCTTACATTTTACGCAATTAAGGGAAGGATCGAGCCGGGCTGGGCCAGCCTTTTACTCGTTCTAAGTTTGGGCTCAATTTTGAGCCCAATAATCGGGTTGGGCTAGGCTCGGGCTTGACTTTTTACCGTCAGGCTTTTCCAGGCATGGCCTGAAGCCCGGCCTAGCCCAAGATATGCCCAGGTGTAGGTTCAATAGGGGTAAGTGCTAATGACTCCGATTAAGGTGCCTGCACAGATAAAGGGGGAGGAAGATGGACAGAGGGGGGGAGTGAGAGATAGGTAGGTGGAAGGTTGTGTAGCTAACTTTGTGTATGCATGAAAATTATTGCGTGAGAAGTCATTCTTTTATGTATTACGTCAACCATATTTTTTTTAAAAAAACTTGCCGTATCACGGAAAAAAGTGCACCATGAGAACTAGGAAAAGCTCAGCAAGTAAAATTCAAATAAATTTACCGACAAAACCTGTAAATTAGGGCTGTATATAATAATAATCTATATTCTTATTTTTTTTGAACGGGTCTATATTCTTATTCATTATTTTATTCGATAGTTAATAGTTAGCCTTCACCGGCACATATCGCTCTTGTATTACACTCTTCTAGCCAATCGCAATCCACTTTCATGGACGTGCAGAAGAGGAGATCGCGGCCGAAGGTCTTATACAGTGGGCTTTGCAGTCGTCCATCGTCTTAAAGCAATTATGCTCAGGGTAACACAGAAAGCAAGAGGGGATAGTGTCACTCTGGTAGCAGGTATCGTCGTCGATGTCCTGATCCACACTTATGCCTCTAGCTGCATGATTGTTAAGATAGAAAAAACAATTGACAGCAGTACTACAGATTAATATGTTCACTAGGGTCCAAAGTTCAAGACTTCCGAGGTACATATACTCAAGCAGTGAATCAAACGAAAACGCAAAAGGAAATGTTCCTTTCGTGCCAACTTACATTGTGCGTGAATAGCAAAGCATACGAGAAGGAGTAACAGTGACGAGTGGATGCACATCGCAAACTTCTCCATGTAGATTATCACGGTTGCACACCTTGTTGGCAGATTTGGTTTTGGTCCAGACACGCATTACGCATACATATAGGGGACAAATGATGTGTGTATATGGGCTAATTAATTGGTACTCTACATGTGTTGATTACGGTTGTAATTTCCTTCCAAAGTTATTTGGTCCTTCGCGTCAATTGGGGTGGCAATGCCGGGCGTTGACTGATAATCACTCAGGAAATCAGTTCAGGTGCTTCTTTGGACTAATCATACCAGGGTAATAGGTAATAACATGCCATTGCATTCAACGCCTAACTAAGCAGTTTGATGACATGATATGTACTCCCTCCGTTCTCTTTTAGGCTGCTCATAGTGGGGAGTAACATAAGGTGGTGTCATGCATATGTTACTAGTCAATGTTACTACCTTCATAGTGGAAAATAACTTAGAGATGGTATCATGCAAAGTCTCATTTATTAGTTTGTAGACTCATTTTATCTTGGGGTGTGTGATGTTACGGTAACATAGCTAGTTACCACCTCCCTCTCTTTCTTCATTTATTACTATGCCATGTCACCAAAACACATTGAAATGTGTGATGTTACTACCTAAGTTACTCCCACTATGAGCAGTCTTACGTAGTAGTAGTAGTCTACTTTCTAGAAAAAATCAAACAAATTAATAATACATTTATTAGTACTACTTAAATTGGTAAACATTCAATCCAAGCTACATTTGAAATAGTGACATCCAATAGGTAAAGGAGGAACACACCGTTTTCGTATTCTTGTTGACTAAAAGATGGAATGTAGAGTATTTTAGAAAAAAAAATTAGATCTAAAATGCATAGTATTTCAGAATGGAGGGAGTACTTCTTCATTGACCCCGTTTGCTTTTTAAAACTAGTTGTATGGATAGTAATTATTTAAGAAAAGAGAGAATTATGGTAGCTAGTTATGTTACAATTACACACTAGTAGAAAAGAGGGCTTTGGTTTTTTGCTCCAAATAGCATTAGCACCGGATTTGGCACGAACCGGTGCTAAAGGGGTCATTAGCACCGGTTGTGTGGTCTGGACGTCCAGGGGACCAGCCGCGACATTAGCACCGGTTCGTGCGGGAGCTTTAGCACCGGTTCGTACCGAACCGGTGCTAAAGGGTTGGCGTCAGCCGCGAACCCTTTAGGACCGGTTCGTGTTACGAACCGGTGCTAAAGGACCTTTAGCACCGGTGCTAAAGGTTTTTCTGCTCCCCACGCACCTCCATACCCCCCCTCCCACTTGGATCGCCTTTTTTAACTCTGTAAAATAGAAAAGAAAATGATAGAAAATTCAAAAAATAAATCAAAATGATCGTGGGAAAAAGTTACATCCGAATTCACTAGGGTTTACCCGGTTAGCCAATTTTTAGATTCTCAAAATTCCAAATTAAAAATATGAAAGCAGGAAGATTTTAGTTTTTTGCTAGAAATTTAGGATTATATATTTTTTTACTTTTTTAAAAAATTAAAATTAATAATTGCATCCTGCATAAAGATTACTATTACTTTTCAGGTTTATGAAATTATAAAATTTCCAAATTTTCAAGTTTTAGGTTTGGCAAAAAAAATAAAAAAATTGAAAATAATTAAAAATAATACAAATTATAAAGTTAATGTTTATTTATTTATTCAAGATTATTATTACATCATTACTTTTGTTTATTAAAAGAATTATTTGAAACTCAAACAATAAAGAAATATGACATCGACCAACATGTTAATAGGATTGATATGATACTAGTATCACATAAATGCACGCGAAGCACTTGGATGCGGGACGGAAAGGAACTTGGAAGTTAAGCGTGCTAGTACTAGAGTAGTGGGAGGATGGGTGACCGAGCGGAAAATTTGAGCACGAGTAAGTAATTTGAGTAGAGATAAGTGTAGTTAGAGACTAAACTTGTGAAATAACTAAAATATTAGAAATTCTAAAAAAAAAAGAAAAAAAGAGGGAGTGGAAAATAATTCAAAAATTAATTACGGTAGTGGGGTTCTACCGCGGCAGCATTTTGGGGCGTTTTCCTGCCGCGAAAGACCCTTTAGCACCAATTCGCATTACGAACCTGTGCTAAAGGTCCTCTCGCTCGGACGCTCGGCAGCCGCCACGTGGTGATACTTAGCACCGGTTGGTCATCCGGTGCATATGGCCCTTACCAACCGGTGCTAAAGGCCCGTTTTTCACTAGTGACATCACATATTTTAAGCAACAATGGCTCTATAAAGGTTTTTTTCTAAGCGAAGACAAATTTTTTATCTCATTCGATTAGTTAAAAAGTTTAACAAGTTACAATAACAATACTTTAAAAGTGGATAGAAAAACGGATTACTCTCCTAGTATTATTTCACTTTAATGTTTTGCCCCCGCGGACACCCATAGCTTCCCGTCTTTCTTGATCTTTTGTCGAATGGAACCCTCAGACGAGCTTGTTTGTTTTGAAAGACTCTTTCATTTCTTTCATTTCAAATCTCCCAAGTGGCTAACAAAGTGAGAGAGCCCATTGCTTTCCCTTTGGGAGAGTCGGTCATACGATGCCACCAATCATCAAGGGATAGTGTTGGCCAATCTTGAACATCAAGGGAATAAATCACAAGACACTCCTTGATGATGACTCATAGTTTAATAGTATAAGAGCAATGCGTGAACAAGTGATTTTCCGATTCCGTGGTTCATTTGCACAAAGGGCATAAGTCACAACTTGGCCAATCTCTCTTCTCTAATTTGTCCGTGATAACTGCAAAAACACAGATCAATTGTAGCTAGTTTCGAAATAAGAGTATCGAACCACGAGGAGTTACTAGTTAGGGTCTTAATGCTCCTTGCTACTATCTACTCCCTCTCTCACAGTTTATTAGGCGTGCGAGTACCTCTAGATCGCAAATTTGATCAAGTTAGCATTAATTATATGTTTTAAAAATTATATCATTAGAAAGTTTAAATGTTCTATTTTCTAATGATATAATTTTTTGCATTATATAATTTAAATTATATAGGTTAAATTGGCGACCTAGGGATACGGGGTAGACTAGTAAACTGAGATGGAGGGAGTACTAAAGATTACTTATAAATTGTTTTCTAATCCCAAAATGTTTAAAAGGAGGGTGTTATAAATGATTGAATATAAAACAAATAAAGAAGTAAAAGCGTTATAGAAAATGGGTTGAAACTTAATATGACAAAGTGTTCTCAGGGATTATTAGATCCACCTCTAGCATTAGGATTCATGTTAATCAAGATAAAGTATGCTTTTAATCATATTGTCTGTGGGAGAGCTCCATAATAAGATGCACCTATAAAGCCATCGGCCATCGCATCTCTAAACAACCACATCAGCTAGTCTTCTGCAAGCCACATATTGACTATTGCTATTAAGGGTTTTACCCCGTGGTTATCGCTATGAGCTTGGTGAGTCCCTCTTATCCCCCTCATTAATGTGTTAAAGTGCCGATATAGTAATGTCACTTCTCGCTGCTCACTTTACCACACTTCAAAGGGTAGTTCCCTCTCGAGACCATAAGGCAAATATTACATGGTGCACAACACATAATATCAAGAGAGAGAACTAACACACAGTAATACTTAAAACCATAAATCATCTTAGATTCATCTCATATTCATGCTAGGGTTTCTCCATCTCCCCAAGAACTAATAGGACTACTCACACATGAAAGCAATCAAGAACATCATCATAATCATGGAGGGGATTAAAGGAATGGAATGAATTCGAATACAAATCCACCATAGCGGTCAAGATTACAACTATGGTTGGAGGTGGATGATGACGATGGTGCAGCGGTTGATGATGATGAAAGGGATGATGACGATGGTGCAGCGGTTGATGATGATGAAAGGGATGATGCCTTGTCCTCCGAGGATCCACGTAGCAGCCCAGATGTTGTCTTCTCCAAAGTTCCTTCTCGAGATCTGATCTGGGGCGGTGTTTCTCTGTTTTGCGGAGCTGTGTGTCTCGGATCTCTCCACCGTATGCGTCTGGTGAAAGTATTTGATGAGGGGGTGCTTCTGGCAGGCGGTACGGGCGGGCCTTGCCCATACCGATGCCCGTTAAAGTTAGTGGAAGTTGTCCTCGCATTGTCCTTTCACCCAGATGCATAATTAAGTGCTAAAATGATTTCTATCACGTCAAAATGCCAAAAAAATGACAGTTTTCATTGATATTTCATCATTGCCTTATTATTTCAAGACTCTGTGTAAACAAGCATAAAAGAGCGCGGTAGCGCGGTGACATACAAAAATCCTACTACCACTCAATGATAACTTAATAAAATAATGATGTAAAAACATGGTAAAAATACACTCATCAGTCCACCGTCCAAATCCTATTTTGGAGAGCAGGCCACGCAAAAAAATTCATAATTTTTGTCGTGTTTTTAGTGAAATGTTGAACCGAAGGAGTATAACATATAGGTAAGTATAGCTCACTTGTGGATCTTCTCGTCTCTTGGTCACTGTGCAAATATGGAGTATAGATTGGATAATTGCTAATTTGTGATGACTTAAAAATACTCCTTCTGGCAAAAATTATTTAACGCAGTCATATAATACGTGAGTAGTATGTCCAGTATAAATGTACTGTTCGGTCAATTTACACCTGGGCAAAGTTCGGGCCAGGCCGGGTTTCGGGCCAAGCTTAAAAAAGCCCGCCGGTAAAAAGTCAGGCCCGAGCCCGGCCCGACCCGACCGTCGGGCCTGTAATTTAAGCCCGAACCCAGCCCGAATGAGAAAAAGCCCGGCCCGACCAGCCTAAAATGCGCAAAAGTGAAGGCCCGAGCCCGGCCTTGCCCGACGTTAGGCTCAGATTTTAGGTTCAAGCCCGGCCCGAAGTGCAAGCCCACCCAGCCCTGTCCGGGATTTTCGGGCCGGGCCGTCCGGGCGGGCTGCCCATGCCCGGTCAATTACACTCACATGACATGGAATGCTGCCCGTCGTTTTCACTTTTCGCAGCTCCAGTGCATGCGCATGCATGCAGTGAAACTATCCCAGAAAGGAAAGATGCTGCCGATGCGCTTTCGATGTGTTTTGCTCGTTTGAAGAAACAAAGGAATCATGAAACGCACTAGCCAGTGGCCAAGCTCAATCTCTCCCGCAGCGTCTTGCCTCTGCAGTCAGCTAGCTCTCCCTCTGCACAAATCCTCTTCGACTCCTTGTTCTTGTACACACAGAGAGCCCCCAAAGAGTCTGACTGAGGTATAGATCTGGCCTACTATTAATCTGTGTTCATGGGGGTTGCATACTCGTATTGGTCATCCCTTTCTCCTCACCTTCCCCTTTTTTCGTTCGACTGATTGAGAAGAGAGAACTCTTCAAAGAAAGGTGGAGCTGCTCTATTCTTCTAGATCTGTAGAACAGAAAATTTCTTGTCTCGCCTTTCAATTCAGCAAGAAGATGTATGCATGCTCCTGATTCCTACCCTCTCCCTCTGCATTTGATCTCCCTCTTATTTCTCTGCCTTTACCCCCTTCACACCTCCGAATAATGTGATCCTGCACACCGGATCTTTTCCATATGATTTATTTGCCTGTTCTTTAATGTAGTAGAATGAAAATTGATCCGTTTCTTTGATGTTATTGCAGCAACAGTTGTGATGTTCTGCTTTTTACTGCAACTCTTGTACTCTTTGTTTTTTTCTTAACCAAATAGTTCATTATTCCCCCCTTGCCTGGTTGGCTGGTTCGTCATGCATCATTTTCACTGTTTTCAACAGCTGGTCCGTGAATTATTTTCTCCTTTTGTCAGTTCAGTTGCCAGTTCAATTATGCTGCCTGCAAGTGTTTTAGTTTTAGCCG
Source organism: Lolium rigidum (assembly GCF_022539505.1). Lineage (NCBI taxonomy): Eukaryota > Viridiplantae > Streptophyta > Magnoliopsida > Poales > Poaceae > Lolium > Lolium rigidum. The sequence continues at coordinate 62,713 of NW_025901428.1, forward strand.
GGGTCCAAATTTCACCATTTGTTACACATATATATTGGTTAATGGTTAACTAGGATGCAGACATGCAGTGACCACTGTAGTGCCTGTGGATGCCCAGAATCACTTTGTATAAAAATATTCTTTGGGTTTTCCGTTCTCTTCCATACTTCCACTCACGTTAACTGAACATTAGGTTGGAAGAGAAGAGCTGGAACTAGTTTTATGCTGCCAGTTCCTTGTCTCTTGTTAAGTTGTCGAGTTTAAGATCCCAATTGTCAATATCAACACTACTGTTTGCATGTTGCTCGTGAATAGCCGTTGTCTGAGTTCCTTTTTGATAAACAACCTCATTGTGTACAATGAGTGTGCATCATCTTGTTTGCATTCTGAAATCTCTGAAGCTCATCATATTCAACTCATACTCCCAGAACAAATCTAGAAAGTTGTAAACGTAAACCTACACACATCCACAAAAGAAGCTCATTGGCTCATCCTGCTTACTGCCTGTTCTTGTTGACACTGGATTTGGCAACCTGGAGGCTGCGGTAAACTGCACTCAGCCTTGCAAGCGCAGGCTTGGTCAAGTCAGGCCTGGATTAGTTGTCGCTGACCTGATTCTTGACTGCCTTGGCATCTTGTGGAACACCTTGCGCATGACAGTCCTGTGGGAGAAGGCAGCAGGTCTGTTCTGCTTCTTTGTCTTGGTGGTGAAGAGGACCACAGTGTCACAGTTTTCTTGTTTGCCAGGCCAGAGTAGGAGTGGACATTATAGAGATTGTTTGGCTCCTTGCTTAACTGAACCTTGGCGTTGCTGTTTTCCAAACTGCTTGATCAGAAAGCAGCAGTCCTTCTTGACAAGCTGCCACCAAGAGAACCGAAACAGCCGGCATGTATCCTAACTGGTGATTGGAGTGACGCGCCGCGAATCGGTTTGCCTCCTCCTTAATCAATGAAAAGGCTGAGCTCCTTCCCTGTTACAGCAAAAATGAAAAATTCTCTGAAACTTGCCCTGTTGATGTTGATGTGCCTGTGCTTGTAGAGTAACAATTTGTATACACAAATGTTTTGTCTTTCCATTCCCCTCCCATAGTTGATAGTTCGAGTGTCACAAGAGCAACTGAACATTAGTTGCCCATTTCTTCAGAAGCTGACCCCTGATTTGACCTCTAAGATCTCTTGCATTGTGTATTTCCGATTGCTTATGATTTGTACTTTTGTAGACATTAAGATTGATGTTGCGCTACTCCCACTGTAGAAAGTGTTGCATGGAGTTCCAATCTGCCATTAGTTGCAAAGTAATGCTCTTGCTCTCTGACTATACCTCTCTAATTTAGTTCTTGTTCAATGCAGGATCGGCATGGAGCGTCACGACTACTTCCTGCTGGTGACGACGGCGACCTGCGCAGCGCTGGCCGTCGCGTCGTTCCTGATCTTGATCGTTCCCTCCCCGCACTACGTCATCCCGGTGGAACTCTTTCAGTAAGTCTCCTCTGTTTCTCTTGCATTTGGTTGGTTTAACCGCAAAAAAATGGAAGAAACGAGTTGAGATCATTCGTACCACGTGCAATCACTCATGCCCAGGTTCATGGTGGCGTCGACCGGGGCGCAGATGATGTGGTGCCTCATGGCGATACCCGTCCACATCTGCATCCTCCTTGGGTGGACGGCGCCGCAGGAGCTTTTCTCATACGAGTCAGTGGTGATACACTGGGTACGTCTGCTTCCTAATATGCAATGCACACAAACACTATCATACCTAGCTAACCTAGTTTATACGTATGGTGCTGAATGCAGATCTTGACGGCTGAGTCTCTGGTCTGGGCCTCAGTCGGGGTGGGTCTCGTCCACAGCCAGCACTTCGCTCGCAGCTCCTGCGCTGGCTTGTCGGGGGCCGTCTGCCGGACCAGGTGCGAGCTATCCTCGTGGCTTGCCCTGGTCATGGCGGCCCTCAGCATCGTCGACGCCCTGGTTCTCCGTTGGGCCACAAGCCGCACGCATGGCGCTGCCCACGCCTGTTCAGTTTAAGGCTTTGCAGACAACCGTATCCATGATTGCTGCAAGCTTTTCATTCTTCGTGCGTGGAGGCTGGAGAGTATACACCTTCATGTGTTTGGTTGATGGTGTTGTGGGTCGTGTGGCAGCCTATAGCTAGCCAGATGTGAACCTTTGATGTGTTCGGATGGACTTCTAGATTTCCTGCCTGATCCAGATTTCACCCCAGTATATATGCTCATGTGCTGATGGACTTCTAGATTACTGTTGTGTTGTTGGTTGGTTGCTACAATGCTCGCTGCTCCCTATCTGATCGAAGAGCTGTTGTGTTTTGGTTGATTGTGCATGATGCTCCCTGCTGCTGTCCATTCCACATATATTTTGTGGATACTAGGAGGCAAAGGTGCTCGCCGCGCCCGTGGCTTTACCTCCTTGGCGGGTATGGTCAGTGTTAGCAAATAATATATGTATATGTTCAATGGTTCATAGGCTGTTGAATTGCAGCAGTTTCAGAATTAGTGTCTCTTCATCACAAATACGATGAGGCACATAATATAAGCAATTCATATATACACTGGACTGGGTGAGACGACAATGGTTGATAATTAAGGTGATTATACATCGATGGCCAAGTACTTACTTCTATAGGATATTGAAAGTAAGGCACATAGGTCCTCAATATTATGCATATTAGTTTTGCTGGTAAAGGTTGGAGAATTAAACTTCTGATCCAAGATTACTATCTCGCTAGTGCTTCTTCTCTATCTATAGTTCTCTATCTTCAGTATACTGCGGGGGTAGTGTGTAATTTAATCTAGCAGAATCACATGTGCACTGAAGTGAATACCTAACAGGTAGAAACAAAACAAGGTTAAACAAATAAAGAGTAGAACAATAATAAATAACAAAGTAGAACAAATAATATAAGCATTGAATCAATGTGCAGTAAAGTGAATACCTGAAAGGATTGTATTGTCTCCTGTAAGCCTCTGCAGGATATCAAATGTCTTGCAGTGTATGCAAACAGAGGAAAGCTACCAGGCTGTGGATTCCTAAACTTTTTAGCACTGAGTAACTTTGATTCTGTACAAATGATCCACTACTCCGTATTTCACTATTTCTTCTGTGCATCAGCAACCATGAACGTTCCAAAGGTGTAAAACTGAACTTCTTTTAGCTCTGCCTTGAATCGGCCCACACGATTACCTGTGACCCGCACCTCCGGGCTCCAGCATGTCGACGCCGCACCACCTGGCCTCGTTGTCGATCCGTGATGGAGGGTGGGGACGCAACAGAGCACAGCGTGTCGCGGGGACGCAGCAGGACACGGCGGCTGCGACGGTCAACGGCGACCGCCGACCTCGCCAGGCCGAGATTGGGCGCCGACGGTCTCGGGCGGGCGGCTGGCGAGCAGGGCATGGCCGAGGCGATGCGGGCGCGGGCCAGCCAAGGGCGCGGACAGTCTTGTGGCGGGTGGCGCGCGTGCGGTGGTCGACGCCGACGCGCGTCTCCGGCGGCCGACGAGCCCAGCCTCTCCCACTCTTTGATTTGGTCAACATCACACATATATAGTACAGTAGAAAAAAATAAAAAGAATAAACTGACAGCTCTGGCCCACCGCAAAATTACAGAAACGCCCCAGAATTTAGGCCTATCCAATATGTATCTCCCTAGAGTGTTATCTCCTTTGCCACGTCAGCACTGATAGTGGGTCCTACTGTTAGTTTTCGTGTTAGCACAGCTAAAAATGCGAATGAGTGGATATTACGATGAATTCTCGCAATACCGGTGACTTTTTGCAATTTCGACGAATAGTGGTGGGTTTGCGAACTTTTCACGGTAATGTGGTGGTTTTTTAAATTAACTCAGGATGAACTAGAACATGTATAGTGGGTATCTAGACAATTTGAACCTCCATCGGTATGCATTGGGTTGTTTATTTGAGGAGAACTGTCTAAGAACTATCTACTCAAGTTTACCTTCCTCCGAACCTCCATCAGTATGTATTTGTTTATTTGACGAAAACTGTCTAAGAACTATCTACTCAAGTTTACCTTTCCTCCGACCCACCGAACACGTCACAACCATAGTTCAAAGTCAGTTTTGCAAAAAAAAAAAAATCTTAGTACTTTCAGAACATTTCAGATTTGACTTTTAAATTCAAATTTCAAACTGAAATCTTGTCTTCGTACCTCGAGACAGAACGCAAGGGCTGCGTGCTCCAGGCAACTCGAGGCATATCCTAAGAGCATTTCCAACAGGACAACGCAAACGGACGTTGAGCAACCGTTTGCGTTCGCGGTTGCGTCCGCGCGGACGAAAAATGTACCTGAATCCTGCTCCAGTGGAGCGATACATAGTGACCGGGCCGTCCGTAGCGACGCAAACGCGGCCCAAATATGCGGCAGGTTTGCGTCTCCACGGACGCTGCGTAGTCGCGCAAAGTGACCGCGTTGGTTGCATCCAGGCCCGCTAGGCAGTGACTAGCTAACTAAAATATTTCTTCATTACTATTGATTAGCCAAAAGGACCATAGAGATGGTTAGTCGAGTTAACCTAAAACTACAACGGTCGTACCTACTCGCCGTCACGCGCCTACCACGGCTGGGGTTACTCGCAGTCGTGCTGCCTACTACTGGCCGCCAGAGGGGCCAGCGCTGTCGTCGAAGCGCGAGCGCTTCACGCGCTCCTCCTCCTCCTCCTCCTCGAGGCGCGCGGGGAAAGATAGAGGGAGGTGAGATGGAGCTGAAGGACGCCAAACACGGCGTTGTGGTGGAGGATCTGTTGTGTTATGGCTCGTTCGATGGTGGAGCTCAAGAACCATGGCCATTTTCACTCTGGAAGGAATGGGCTTTGGATATATCAGAAATAATAATTTCAATAATTGGTGAACAATTAGTTGCTGCCACGTGTTGCTTTAGATTTTCTTGTAAAACAATGAGCTTTGTATAGAGGAGGAAATAAGTGCATTAGAGCAATTTGTTGCCTAACTCACTATTGCCTGTTCCTAATTTAGCTTGGGGGTGTTGCTGCAATTTAGCTGCTTGTGTTGTATGAATTATTCCCTGTTTGGTACTTCTATTTATTTTGGCACAATTTTGAACTATTTATTTCCTCAAATTATAGCAGTTGAAGTAATAACCTTCACAAAGTTGGTTTCAAAATATTCTTAAAATATAGGTAAATGTGATATATAGGAAAAACTATTTGGGGTTGCTGCTGGAGATGGACAATATAGGAGAAATCACGTTTAGGGAAGTCCCCTACAGATAGATATAGGAAAGAAAATATAGAGGTCTGCTAGACTTGCTCTTGGTTTGGAAGTTGTTCTTCTATTGGTTGTCTTTATGTGATTGGTTCTTGCCTGCAGATCCGTAAGGCTCAAATCCTCTACCCCGTATACAATGTGTGCGTGGATAAGAGACTATTGCTGCTTAAGGTGGAGACTCGTGAAAATCCCGCAAAAATAAAGTCTGAGAGGTAGCTAGAATGAAAACTTTATTGCATAGAAAATAGTCGAGAATTTTTTATTTAAACCCACTGTAACCCTGGTTATCTACTACTCTTTCATAGTTCTTCCTTTATCGGCACATAACAGTCATCCGAAACGTTCCCTTGTATAAAGGTAGATTAATTATAATCCACTTTCATGAACGTGCAATGGGTTTTGCAGTCTTCCATCGACGGATAGCACAATGGTTTGTCGAAGCACGTATAGCATGTCCCGGCACCGACGCATTTACTGGTTTCGATGCGATCCACGCCTATGACTCTACCTGCAATAACACGAAAATAACATATTAGCTTCCGACCCATAGCCATGGATGCATATAAAAGTCCAAGTAGAAGATCATTATAAATACAGTATTACTCATAATTAAGGCGTGAATTAAACAAAAGCATAGGAAGAAGGCGATGCTTTTCATAGCCAACTTACATTGTGCATGACTAGCAAAGCATAGGAGAAGGAACAATAACGCCTGGACGAGCTTCGTGCACTTCTCCATATGAATGGTGTGTGTAACACTTGCTGGCAGGGTGGATCCTGGCTTGTGTCAAGACCACGCGATGCTAGCATATATATAGAGGGGAACTGATAGACGGATATATACAGGAGCAATTAATTCGTAGAGATTAGTTTGGTATGGATTGATAAATGGATATTTAGAGCCAGTATATTTTTAGATACTCAATTATTAATTGGTAGAGACTAATTCGGCATGACTTGGTAAACGGATATTTAGGGCCAGTTAATTGGTAGATACTCTATTAATTGGTAGAGAATAATTTGGCACGACTTGATGATGGTTTTCCTTCCAGAGTTATCTGGTCCTGCAGCTGCAATGTCGGCGGTTTTTAGTGGATCCATGTTACATTTAGATCCTAGGCACAAATTTTCTCCGATCCATAGATGAATACATAGTTTAATTTATTCAAAATTACTTTGTTAACAAGGTGTTATCACCAGAATTTAACTAAGTCTGGGGATGGGCCGTGATTAAATGGACTTAGAAGATATACATGGAAGATATTCCCGAACCGGCCTTGTATAAGAAGTTTGGGCAAGATTGCCCGTGTATCTGTAAATATAGTAGGATACGTGTCGGTTAGAATTAAGAGATAGAGTTTAGCTCGTACACGGTTGGGTTTATTCCCAAGTTAGAGAGTCTACGGACTATAAATATGTATCTAGGGTTATTGAGAAAGGAGGACGATCACGTTCACAACAAATCAATCTAGGCGCATCGCCACCCCTTGTTTCGAGGGTTTCTCCCGGGTAAGCAACATGCTGCCTAGATCGCATCTTGCGATCTAGGCAGTATCAGTTTATTCGTTATTGCTGTTGCTCGTGCTGAAGCCTTTTTGATGGCGAGCAACACCCTTATCTTAGGTATTTTGGGGTTGATCACAATGCTTCCACGATGCACTTGTTTAGCTACGCTACCCCTCGATATCCAGCTGCCCTTACACCTATTTTAGGTGTAAGGGCAGCATCTTGCTTGTTCATTATTTAGTAGATCTAATCTGTTATAGTTGCTCCTTGTTCTTCAAGGATTGGTTTGATATCCGTATGGTTAGGCCTTATAAATGGGTTGAAGGATCCGGTAGTGCGTAAGGTGTGGTTTACTAAGCTCTAGAGGGATTGTTCCGGGGATCAACTTCACGTTGGTTTTTAGGCCTCTTTAGTGCTGGTTTTCTATCATCTTACGTATCTGTTAGGCTTAATTACGCATAGGATGTTCCGATTATACGGTGAAAACCCTAGACTATCGTAGATTAGCTTAGCTTGATATTGATAAAGCATGATCCCCATGTCCTTATAAATCTAAACATGAACCATGGGGCAATCGGCTCTTTGAGCCAATCCACAGAACAACTTAAGAGCCGATCGGGGCTCGTATTTAATGTTTACGTGTTTGCCATGCAGGAAACTAGTCGAAGCAATCCATCACCTTCCTGACCAGGTATAGGTCAGGTGGCACGCCCTCGTAAGCACCAGGACGCGTGTGCCAGAAGGCATTGCGGGCCGTCGCCCGAGGGACCAGGGTCAGCCGCAATCCTGGGAGCCTCCCGGCTCTACTGTGTTGCCCGTCGTTGCTCGCCGGTGGGTTTCTGACCGCAACACAAGGTTGATCAAGTCTTGTTATCAAAACAGTTTTATATGAATCATAACTTTGCATTTCACAATATGATTATGTTACGATAGGCATAGTCCCAATCATGACAATATCATTCTCTTTTTTTGGCTTGGGCAAAGGCAAATGAAATTTCCCAATTTGGATAGTATCAACATTAATAATTGAGTTTAGACCATAATTTCCATCAATCTTCTTGGGAAAAAATTGTACACTCTTTTTCATCGACATTGAAAGTTATTTTTCCTTGGTTGCAATCAATAACAGTCTCTGCAATGTTAAGAAAAGGTCTCCCAAAAATAATAGACATGTTATCATCTTCAGGCATTTCCAACACAACAAAGTCAGTTAATATCATACAATTATGAGCAACTTGACTAGCAACATCCTCACATATACCAACAGGAATAGTAGTAGACTTATCAGCCATTTGCAAGGATACATCAGTTGGTACTAATTTTTATAGATTAAGTCTTCTATGGAGAGAAAAATGCATAACACTAACTCCTGCTCCCAAGTCACATAGAGCAGTTCTAACATAATTATTTTTGATGGAGCACGGAATAGTGGGTATACCTGGATTACCAAGCTTCTTTGGAACCTTACCATTAAAAGAGTAGTTAGCAAGCATAGTGGAGATTTCCTCATTTGGAATCTTCATTTTATTAGAGACAATATCTTTCATATACTTAGAATAAGAAGGCAGTTTAATAGCATCAGTTAAAGAAATTTGCAAAAACAAAGGCTTCATCCATTTACAAAACCTGTTATAGTGCTCTTCTTCCTTCGATTTATGTTTTTTATCAGGAAAAGGCATTGGTTTTTGCACCCAAGGTTCTCTCTCACTACCATGTTTAGTAGCAATGAAATCTTCCTTAGTGTATTTTGTATTCTTAGTATGCTTTTCAGGTTCCTCTTCAATTTCTTCTTTATCTGAAGCATCATTGTTTATCATTACCACTTTCAGTTTCAGCATCAGAAATAGATATTCTATTAGGATCCTTAGCATGTTCAGAGGATTCTACAACAGTTTTATGTTTCTTTTTTTTCTTAGACTTAATCGTAGCATCATTAGCTTATTGAGAATCTTGTTCAATTCTCTTTGGATGTCCTTCAGGATATAAAGGATCCTCATTAGAAACACCATTTCTAGTTCTTATTTCATAAGCATGTTTTTCCCTAGAAGCATTAACTAGCAAATCTTTTTGCACTTTAGTGAGCAGATCAATTTGAGTTTGAACCATATGGAAATGTTTAACAAGCATTTTAACATCATTAGAGGTTCTTTCCATAATATCATGCAAATTATTGATAACTCTAGAATTTTCCATTAGGTGATGTTCCACTCTCTTATTAAAATTATCTTGCTTAAAATATAATTATCAAATTCATCTAAGCATTGATCAGGAGGTTTGGAGTAGGGAATATCTCTACTATCAAAGCGTTGGAGAGAGTGTACCTCAATAGTGGAAGAACGAGGGATTGTCTTAGATAATTCTTCTATAGCTGGTAGATTCTTCACATCTTCAGATTTAATACCCTTCTCCTTAAGAGATTTTTTGGCTTCCGACATCACTTCATCATTTAATTCAATCATTCCCCTTTTCTTCGGTGTTGGTATTGGCTCCGGTGTAGTCCAATAATCTTAATTTTTGCTTATTTTAGCCAATAATTCATCAACTTCAGCAGGGGTTCTTTTCCTGAAAACACAACCCGCACAACTATCCAGGTATGTCCTAGATTCAAAAGTTAGTCCATTATAAAATATATCAAGAAGTTCATTTTTAGCTAATGGATGTTTAGGTAGTCCTCTAATTAAAGAACAAAATCTTGCCCAAGATTTAGGCAATTTCTCTCCTTCTACCTGCACAAAGTCAAAGATTTTCTTCAAAGCAGCATGTTGAGCACTAGCAGGAAAACATTTATGAAAGAAAGCATTAACCAAACCAATAGGACTATCAATAGATCTAGAAGATAAATTATCATACCAAATTTTAGCTGCTCTTTTCAGAGAGAAAGGAAAAAAATTGTGATAAAGTAAGTGTAAAATACATACTTTTCGGTTAAAAAGTTATCATTTTGTATTTCGTAAAATACGAGGCATTGTGAATAAAAATTTATGAAGTATATTATTGATGTATATATCTAGCTACATATTTTTCAACCAAATTTTCTAAGAGTCAGAGGTACAGTTTTATATTTCTTTTGAGAAAAATAGGCTGGTCGATCAATGTCATGTAATTAGCTATCTATAAATTTTCTGATTGATCGAAGCATGTCAGTGTTTTGAAAAAGAAAGATCACATCAAGTTTGTTTTCTAGGAAAGTGTTCGCGTCAAGTTTAGAATCCTACTAGTCCACGCCCCCCCCCCCCCCCAAAAAAAGGAGTCCACGGTTAGGTCTAAAAATTGATTTGCTAAGTGAGATGACATCATGGCGTGCATTAAATCCCGGACCGGTCTGGCACAGTAGTTTTTCCATGTTTACTCTACTAGCACAATACCCGCGTGTCACGCTCCAACGGCGCATGGAAACGTGCCGGACGCAAGTGGCCGGAGGTAATGGCGCGCCGCCTTCAAGCGTGCGTGGAGGCGGCTGCGGCTGCGGAGGGGGAAGCGGAGGCGCCCCCCGCTACCGGTGCGTGCAGCCCACCGCTTCCGTCGTTGCCCCCGCGCGGCCACGATGACGACGACGCTGACGGACCGCCTCTCCTCTGCGGGAGCACCTCCGAGGCGGTGGCCATCGAGGTGGCAGCGCTCGTCGTCGCCTAGCAACCGCCGGCGACCATAAACCCTCCGCCGACGCCCCGGTGACAGTATAGACTCCGGGTACCTAAATTTCTATTCTAATTAGGTCCGTAGTACGTAATGTAGGTCCAATGCGGATGTATTTTTGCCACTATTATTGTAAATTATGAACAAATTAAGCTTGATCGGATGAAATCGACTGCAATCACGAGTATCAATTTCCCGCGACGTTTGATTTCGCGAGTTCGGTTTGCATTTTCGGTTTCTGTTATGCGCCGTGTCTAAATGCGCTCTCAATTCGTTTTTCGGGAGACTGAACTCAGTTTATTCGGTTTCAATAAATACGGACTCTGTTAGAGATGCTCTAACCTAGCTACATGGCCCATGCGCGATCAGGAGCCATGAAGCGAACTTACAGGGAACGACACACCCATCACCACCGCCTACAGGTACTATCGAACGGAGAAAATATCACGAGCATGCGAAACGTTTTTCTTTTCAAATTCACTTAAGCTGCGCATCCGTAATTCCCATTAGAAAATATGGGTAATATAAAAGCAGATGAAAAAAAGAGACACTTTACTTCCTTTATTAGAACATATAGATTTATACAAAACGTAAATGTTTTGGTTCCTTTTTCTGACACGCGAAAATTAACGTTTATATTATATATAGGCAGACATAGTCACGTGTTTGTTGTTTTACATAACATCTTAGATCTATTAAATCATAATCTTTCGTTGTAAAATTAGCGGTATATATATTTCTAGCATATATGTGGATTAACATCGTGTCTCTATTTTAAATATTTGTATATTGCTTTTAGTATATAATGGATGGATGGATGTATCCTACATTACATCCTTAGGTGGGAGGGGACAATTGCACCTCTATCCCACTCGGCCCTATTTAAACAATAGTAAATGTAGAGAAACAATAAGTATATTTCACAGAGGTTCTAAAGTCAGAAAACACTATTGAGGAGGACTTACGGTCTCGATCCGTCTCCAATAGTGAACATGCATACAAGTCGGTTGTCTCCTAGATGACGCCACATACGTTTGAGACTAGCCGTTTGATGGCGTGTAACTCACACGTTCGTTGGGAACCCCAAGAGGAAGGTATGATGCGCACAGCAGCAAGTTTTCCCTCAGAAAGAAACCAAGGTTTATCGAACCAGGAGGAGCCAAGAAGCACGTTGAAGGTTGATGGCGGCGGGATGTAGTGCGGCGCAACACCGGAGATTCCGGCGCCAACGTGGAACCTGCACAACACAACCAAAGTACTTTGCCCCAACGAAACAGTGAGGTTGTCAATCTCACCGGCTTGCTGTAACAAAGGATTAAGCTGTATTGTGTGGAAGATGATTGTTTGCGAGAAAACGAGTAAAGAACAAGTATTGCAGCAGATTTGTATTTCAGTATAAAAGAATGGACCGGGGTCCACAGTTCACTAGAGGTGTCTCTCCCATAAGATAAAAGCATGTTGGGTGAACAAATTACAGTCAGGCAATTGATAAATAGAGAGGGCATAACAATGCACATACATGTCATGATAAATATAGTGAGATTTAATTGGGCATTACGACAAAGTACATAGACCGCCATCCGAGCATGCATCTATGCCTAAAAAGTCCACCTTCAGGTTATCATCCGAACCCCTTCCGAGTATTAAGTTGCAAAACAACAGACAATTGCATTAAGTATGGTGCGTAATGTAATCAACAACTACATCCTTAGACATAGCATCAATGTTTTATCCCTAGTGGCAACAGCACATCCACAACCTTAGAACTTTCTGTCACATTCCCAGATATCAATGGAGGCATGAACCCACTATCGAGCATAAATACTCCCTCTTGGAGTTAAGAGCAAAAACTTGGCCAGAGCCTCTACTAATAACGGAGAGCATGCAAGATCATAAACAACACATAGGTAATAACTTGATAATTAACATAACATAGTATTCTCTATCCATCGGATCCCGACAAACACAACATATAGTATTACGGATAGATGATCTTGATCATGTTAGGCAGCTCACAAGATCCAACAATGAAGCACAATGAGGAGAAGACAACCATCTAGCTACTGCTATGGACCCATAGTTCAGGGGTGAACTACTCACTCATCACTCCGGAGGCGACCATGGCGGTGAAGAGTCCCCCGGGAGATGAATCCCCTCTCCGGCAGGGTGCCGGAGGAGATCTCCAGAATCCCCCGAGATGGGATTGGCAAATATGCAAACCAAATTAGCAAGCTCTAAGTGTTTCTTCATTAATGGGTGCAAAGTATATGATGCAAGAGCTTAAATATGAGCACAACAATTGCCAAGTATCAAATTATCCAAGACATTTTAGAATTACTACATGTAGCATTTTCCAATTCCAACCATATAACAATTTAACGAAGAAGAAACTTCGCCATGAATACTATGAGTAAAGCCTAAGGACACACTTGTCCATATGCTACAGCGGAGCGTGTCTCTCTCCCATACAGTGAATGCTAGGATCCATTTTATTCAAACAAAACAAAAAACAAAAACAAACAGACGCTCCAAGCAAAGTGCATAAGATGTGACGGAATAAAAATATAGTTTCGGGGGAGGAACCTGATAATGTTGTCGATGAAGAAGGGGATGCCTTGGGCATCCCCAAGCTTAGACACTTGAGTCTTCTTAGAATATGCAGGGGTGAACCACCGGGGCATCCCCAAGCTTAGAGCTTTCACTCTCCTTGATCATATTGTATCATACTCCTCTCTTGATCCTTGAAAACTTCCTCCACACCAAACTCGAAACAACTCATTAGAGGGTTAGTGGATAATAAAATTAACATGTTCAGAGGTGACACAATCATTCTTAACACTTCGGAAATTGCATAAAGCTACTTGGACATTAATGGATCAAAGAAATTCATCCAACATAGCAAAAGAGGCAATGCGAAATAAAAGGCAGAATCTGTCAAAACAGAACAGTCCGTAAAGATGGATTTTATTGAGGCACGAGACTTGCTCAAATGAAAATGCCCAAATTGAATGAAAGTTGCGTACATATCTGAGGATCACTCACGTAAATTGGCTTAATTTAATGAGTTACCTACAGAGAATTAGACCCAGACCCAGATTCGTGACAGCAAAGAAATCTGTTTCTGCGCAGTAATCCAAATCTAGTATTCACTTTACTATCAAAGACTTTACTTGGCGCAAGAAAACTCAAAACTAAGATAAGGAGAGGTTGCTACAGTAGTAAACAACTTCCAAGACTCAAATATAAAACAAAAATACTGTAGTAAAAACATGGGTTGTCTCCCATAAGCGCTTTTTTTTAACGCCTTTCAGCTAGGCGCAGAAAGTGTATCTCAAGTGTTATCGAGAGATGGAGCATCAACATCATAATTTGTTCTAATAATAGAATCATAAGGTAACTTCATTCTCTTTCTAGGGAAGTGTTCCATACCTTTCTTGAGAGGAAATTGATATTTAATATTACCTTCCTTCATATCAATAGTAGCACCAACGGTTCGAAGAAAAGGTCTTCCCAATATAATGGGGCAAGATGCATTGCATTCAATATCCAAGACAACAAAATCAACGGGGACAAGGTTATTGTTAACCATAATATGAACATTATCAACTCTCCCCAAAGGTTTCTTTTTAGCATTATCAGCGAGATTAACATCCGGATAACGGTTTTTCAATGATGGCAAGTCAAGCATATCATAGACTTTCTTAGGCATAACGAAATACTTGCACCAAGATCACATAAAGCATTACAATCAAAATCTTTGACCCTCATTTTAATGATGGGCTCCCAACCATCTTCTAGCTTTCTAGGAATAGAAGTTTCAAGTTTTAGTTTCTCTTCTCTAGCTTTTATGAGAGCATTTGTAATATGTTTTGTGAAAGCCAAGTTTACGACGCTAGCATTGGGACTCTTAGCAAGTTTTTGTAAGAACTTTATAACTTCAGAGATGTGGCAATCATCAAAATCTAAATCATTACAATCTAAAGCAATGGGATTATCATCCCCAAGGTTGGAAAAAATTTCAGCGAGCTTTATCACAGAGCGGTTTCAGCAGTTTTAGCAGTTTCGTGTAATTTTGCGCGCTTTGCACTAGGAGTAGAAACATTGCCAACACCAATTATTTTATCATTAATAGTAGGAGGTGCAGTAACATGTGAATCATTAGCATTGCTAGTGGTGGTAATTGTCCAAACTTTAGCTACATTATTCTTTTTAGCTAGTTTTTCATTTTCTTCTCTATCCCACCTAGCACGCAATTCAGCCATTAATCTTATATTCTCATTAATTCTAACTTGGATGGCATTTGCTGTAGTAACAATTTTATTTTCAATATCCTTATTAGGCATAACTTTCGATTTCAAAAGATCAACATCGGAGGCAAGACTATCAACCTTAGAAGCGAGAATATCAATTTTATTGAGCTTTTCCTCAACAGATTTGTTAAAGGCAGTTTGTGTACTAATAAATTCTTTAAGCATAGCTTCAAGTCCAGGGGGTGTGTTCCTATTATTATTGTAAGAATTCCCATAAGAATTAACATAACCGTTACCATTATTATAAGGATATGGTCTATAGTTATTACTAGAGTTGTTCCGATAAGCATTGTTGTTGAAATTATTATTTTTAATGAAGTTTACATCAACATGTTCTTCTTGGGCAACCAATGAAGCTAACGGAACATTATTAGGATCAACATTAGTCCTATCATTCACAAGCATAGACATAATAGCATCAATCTTATCATTCAAGGAAGAGGATTCTTCAACGGAATTTACCTTCTTACCTTGTGGAGCTCTTTCCGTGTGCCATTCGGAGTAATTAATCATCATATTATCAAGGAGCTTTGTTGCTTCACCAAGAGTGATGGACATAAAGGTACCTCCAGCAGCTGAATCCAATAAATTCCGCGAAGAAAAGTTCAGATCCCGCATAAAAGGTTTGGATGATCATCCAAGTAGTCAGTCCATGGGTTGGGCAATTTTTAACCAAAGATTTCATTCTTTCCCAAGCTTGAGCAACATGTTCATTATCCAGTTGTTTAAAATTCATTATGCTACTTCTCAAAGATATAATTTTAGCAGGGGGATAATATCTACCAATAAAAGCATCCTTGCATTTAGTCCATGAATCAATACTATTCTTAGGCGGAGATAGCAACCAATCTTTAGCTCTTCCTCTTAATGAGAAAGGAAACAATTTCAATTTAATAATATCACCATCTACATCCTTATACTTTTGCATTTCACACAATTCAACAAAATTATTGAGATGGGCAGCGAGCATCATCGGAACTAACACCGCAAAATTGCTCTCGCATAACAAGATTCAAGAAACGGTGTTTAATTTCAAAGAATTCTCGCTGTAGTAGCAGGTGGAGCAATAGGTGTGCATAGGAAATCATTATTATTTGTGGTTGTGAAGTCACACAACTTAGTATTTTCAGGGGTGGCCATTTTAGCAGTAGTAAATAAAACAAACTAGATAAAGTAAATGCAAGTAACTAATTTTTTTGTGTTTTTGATATAGCAAACAAGATAGTAAATAAAGTAAAGCTAGCAACTAATTTTTTTGTGTTTTGATATAATGCAGCAAACAAAGTAGTAAATAAAATAAAGCAAGACAAAAACAAAGTAAAGAGATTGGGAAGTGGAGACTCCCTTGCAGCGTGTCTTGATCTCCCCGGCAACGGCGCCATAAAAAGAGCTTGATGGCGTGTAACTCACACGTTCGTTGGGAACCCCAAGAGGAAGGTATGATGCGCACAGCAGCAAGTTTTCCCTCAGAAAGAAACCAAGGTTTATCGAACCGAGGAGGAGCCAAGAAGCACGTTGAAGGTTGATGGCGGCGGGATGTAGTGCGGCGCAACACCGGAGATTCCGGCGCCAACGTGGAACCTGCACAACACAACCAAAGTACTTTGCCCCAACGAAACAGTGAGGTTGTCAATCTCACCGGCTTGCTGTAACAAAGGATTAACTGTATTGTGTGGAAGATGATTGTTTGCAGAAAACAGTAAAGAACAAGTATTGCAGCAGATTTGTATTTCAGTATAAAAGAATGGACCGGGGTCCACAGTTCACTAGAGGCACTACAAGAAAAGTTGCCATGGACGACGAAGTTGAAGTCGCGCCGTGGTTGCTGGTGTACCATGGCCGACGATTTTGGTCCCTCCGTGGTGCATGTCAAAACTTTTTTTTCCTCGTTTTTGAGGCCACCTAGCCCGACGAAAGCGGCCAAAACGTCCGCGTATGGTGGCCCGGGACGTGGTGCATCGCGAATTCTCGGGTTCGCCGGCCGAGTCAACGCAAATCCGCACCACCGAGGGATGTAGGGCCCAGATGGCAGCCTCTCTGTCATTGTTTTTTTCTCGATCGCGCCATCTCGTTCAACGTTCTCCGATCGAGCCGTTTACGATGCGAGATCATGGGTCCCGCATGTCATCCTCTATGAACCAAAATTCTTTCTATTCTTGGATTTTTTTGACCCCCGATTTCTGGCTACTTCCTTTTTCTTTTGATCCCTTGCCGCCTTGGAAACATTGAGACCGCTGCCGCTAAATGGGACCCGCATGTCATCCTCTTTGTGCAATCAACTTTCTTTTCTTGGAGTTTTTTTGGCACCTCAAATTTGGTCACTTGCCTTTTTCTTTCGATCCCCTGCCGCCTCTCAAACGGTGATACCGCTGCTGCTAAATGGGACCCGCATGTCATCCTCTATGTACTATAAAACTTTCTTTTCTTGAATTATTTTTGGCACCTCATATTTGGTCACTTACCTTTTTCTTTCGATCCCCCGCCGTCTCAAACGGTGATACCGCTGTTGCTAAATGGGACCCGCATGTCATCCTCTATGTACTATAAAACTTTATTTTCTTGAATTATTTTTGGCACCTCATATTTGGTCACTTACCTTTTTCTTTCGATCCCCTGCCGCCTCTCAAACGGTGATACCGCTGTCGCTAAATGGGACCCGCATGTCATCTTCTATGTACTATAAAACTTTCTTTTCTTGAATTATTTTTGGCTCCTCATATTTTTTCACTTGCCTTTTT